>NW_024467581.1:344491-559715 GCF_000804445.1 Metarhizium album ARSEF 1941 | reverse complement strand
CCCCTTTGCCTTCCGTCCCTGCAAACGCCAGCAATCAAGGCCCAAAACTGCATCCACGACGCCGCGGCGTCCCGTCACAAAACCACGTCCGTACTCATAGGGGCATGGCGCCCCGCCCATCGACGGCCTCCAGGTCCAAATCCTCGTCGGCGTCGTCGTCGTCGTCCTCGGCGTCGTCCTCGGCGCCAAAGCCAGAGTCCATCTCCAGCCTCCTCAGGCGCCTCCTCATCTCGTCGCGCCTGACGCACTGCCACCGCACCAGCGCCGCCGAAGCGTGCACCTTGAACCCGTACACGCGCGGCACGTACCGCTCCATCGTCTTGGTCGGGATCAGCGCCGGGTACACCTGGAAGATGATGTTGTGGAACGAGGTGCCAAAGTAGGCGCCGTCAATGGTCGCGTGCCGGCTCGACTTGGGGTTGTAGATGTCCTCGCACCGCGCGCAGAAGAGCCGGACGGGCTTGACGTTGGGCACGTCGCTCAGGCCCATGGGCAGCAGCGGGTGCGAGTGGCAGTTTACGCGCGGGCACTTCCCGAACTCGGCCTTTTTGTACTTGTCCAGCTGGGTCGTCGGATGCGCCCGTGTCAGTCAGTCACCTTTTCCGGGCGGGATAGCTGGTTCGCACCATCTTTGTCAGACCCCGCGTCGTGACGATGTACCTCGCGTGTACTAGGCCGTACAGATGCCTCGCCGACTTCTCGATGGTCTCGCGCATCTCGTCGTCGCAGTCGAGGTCGAAGACGTCTGTCACCAGGTCCAGCGCGTACTGGTAGTACTGCACTTCTGTGTTGAGCCCCGTCAGGTTGAACCGGTCGGTGAGGTAGTCTTCGTCGATTTCGCAAAAGTATTCGTTGCCACGGGATGAGATGAACTGTTGCTTGTGTGTGTGTGGTTGTTTTTTTGCACGGTCAGCAAGGTCTCCTTGCCTTTCAATTGCACGCCTTCGACCCGGCGGCCGGGTGGCCTCTGGGATATTGAATCCAGACGGAGAGAAGAGGTTTTGCCGGAGGCTGGCGGGGGTGCATGGTCACATACCCAGTCTCGCCAATAACTCGTGTAGTCACTGTCGGACTCACTGACGTAGTCTTCCATCATTCTGCGCGGACCGGCTACCGGCGAGCTTCAATGTTGTACGTGAGGCCGACCGTGGCCGGAATGCGTCGACGTTGGGATTTGGGAGGTGATTTCGTGCTGAGTGTGGGGGCTGATTGGTGCGATAACGTGACTTGGCATTGTGCCAGTGACTCGTGACTCGCGAGGCACCTTGGAAGCCACCCGCAGGCGACGACATTCCGCCACACTGCCATCGACCAAGAATGCTATTCCCGCCAGTCTTCTAACGCTGCCATCCAAAAAATGACCTCCGTCTAGCTACAGCTAAGCCCGCCTCCTCCTGTCCGTGCATTTGCACACGCCTGCGTTAATTGTATGCTCGCCTCCGCACTCACGGTGACCTGGATCCGTTCAAATGACTCGCCGCCGATTCAATACTGGATGCGTCGCTGGCCGACGGCAAATCAGACTCTGTTTCCTCTTCGTCGCTCATAATACCTCTGCCAAGGCCATTGGCAATCCTAGAACCCGGCATCAGCAACCGGCTCGCAATCTCCTGGGGAGCCGGTCCTTGCTTCTGTCCCGTGTCTACCATGTCCATGACTTCCTTGAGCGCCGCTCCCGTCTCATCCATCGCCGCCAAGAAGCGGGCTAGCTCTTTGCACAGCTCCCAGTCTCCCTCTTGGATTGCCCTCGATAGGACGCGGACCGACTGGCCAGTCAGTGACTGGAATTCCTCGAGTGTGTGCAGGACAATCAGGTAGCCGCCTGCGGTTTTGAGCGAGCCTCGTTGCAGCGACTCCTCAAACAGCTCTTGCGCTGGGGGAAGGTACGCAAACAATGTCTTCCATTGCCGCACCTCTGTTTTTCGGGTGCACTGTAGCACCACGTCTAGATACTCCTTGCATGACGATGACAAAAGAGAAAGCACTCGAGGGAGGACAGCCTCCTCGGGCTTCGGGCATGTATCTGCTTCTTCGTCTAGGACACGATGAAGCAAGATCTCCAGTCCGTGCGACAAGTACTCCAAACTTTGGTACTGTTCACATAGCTCCCCTGCTTCAGTCGTTCTGCCTTGTCGCAGGTAAAAGCGCAAAATCTCGGGCAGAAACAGGTGTGTCTGGATAAACGTCAGCCTCTCCTCGCCTCCCGAGCAAGACGCTTCTGGGGTCCACTTACCCTGATGGCGAAATGGAAAAATGAAAAGGTGACGTCTCGCCTTTGCACCAAGTCTGATTCAACCCCCAGTATGATGCCCTTCTCCGGGAGAACCGACAGGGGATAAAAATCCACAGGAACAGATGCGGGAGCCGGAAAGTCTTTGCCGCCGTCTGTCGAAGCACCGTCCAGCAGTTCGTTGATATTAGTCCATGCCTTGACCTCCATGCCGTCGAATACCCATAGTGAGTCTTTTAATATTGGGGGCCCACGTCTGAGTGACGGCTCGTCCGACAAATGGGCCGCGTTCAGCAGCGGCTGGTCTCTCATGCTGGCATGATACTCGACGTTTTGCGCAATGATACGCATATCGTACTTCAACTGGCCTTCCTCGTTGAGTGAGGGGCTCAGAAGAACCAGTTTCCCATCCACCAAGAATATCACAGACGCTACAGCCACGTCGTGAGAAGGGTCCCCGTCTGTGATTTGAGATCCGGGTAATATCCAGCTGAGCCCCCGAACCCTGGCAGGGGATCGCACTATGCCGTGAAACGCAATCTGTCCCACCTGAACGAGACCAACAGAATCCGCCCATGGGGTAAATATGAAATGGTACAAAATATTCTCATACGTGTAAACAAGAAGAGAATCTTCACCAGACGTAGTCACGAGCACAACTGGTGCGGGTATCTGCTGGCGGTACACAACATGAGACGTGTCGAGGGGGGTCTCTCGCGAGAAGAGACGCAGCTCGTAGCTTCTGTTGCTCTCAACTGCGGCGACGAGAATATGCTGGTGCCAACACATGCCACCTCGGACCTGAAAGTCGTTCTCCATGGCTTCAGTGGTAAATGTCTTCCATCGTCCGCTGTTGACGCTGTAATGTGCAAGGCCGCGGCGTCCGGCAACTGCGACGTATCTTCCGTCAGAAGATATAACTGTCTGGCGGATGGGCCATTGATTCAACAAATATGTTGGGGGTATCCTGGCCGTGTGCCACAGGAAGGGCTCGGCCGAAATGCTGGTCATATCGGGGAGGTCATATCCTCTGTACACCATTACCGCAGACGGGGTCTGAAGGACGGTCCGAAAGACGTTTGCTTCGTTGTAACAGCCCGTGACTGCATTCTTGGCCATCTCTAGACTCCAGATGGCCTCGTGTCGAGGGCCTGCAAGCAAGATTTCGGAACCACCTCCGATCCACAGAGCTGACGATACTCCGGTGAGCCACTGCTCGTCGTTTCCGTCGGAAATGCCCGCATCGCACCCAAAACTATTGCTGCCCAGTTTGCCAAACATACTCCACGTCGACCATCCTTTTTCGAATCCAGCAAAAAGGCAGTATCCGTCAGGAGAGTAGCACAGGGAAGTGAAAGCTCCGGCAACAGCGTTTGATACGGGAATTTTGTGCTTATGTGAGAGGACGATATTCCCCGAGTAATCTCGAACCGAGTAGACGAAGACTGTGCCGTCGGCACAACCTGCCGCAATGAGTGAGAATCGGGCATTTATAACAGCCTTGACAGCATGACTCGCAGAGGTATGGGGAATGTGAAAGCAGTAGCCTTGGAATAAACGCTTTGTGTCGGCACTTTCAGAGTCCGTGTCCCCCTTCAAATGTTGTCTTTGCACGGCGTATGCTCGCCCATCGCTGGTGATCCAAGTCGCTAAATTCATGGGTCTGTCGTATTTCATCTCCAATATAGATGTCTTATTCTCAACCCACCCCATCTTGCTGATTATCTCGGTTCTCGTTTGGTTGCCTGTGCTGTCCGGCGCCCATCGGATGCATTGAACAGCAGCGGGCTTCCTTGTCGCCACGACCAGTTCGTCATCTAGCGCCAAGACACTTTCAATGCCAGCATCAATCTTGATCACCATTCGGAATCGCACGCTGACGTCACGAACCCCAGAGCCTTCTCCTGGGCCCCAGAGAATTTGGTCTCCCCTCAGCGCCGCTTGAGGCCCAATGAGACTTTGTTTTCGCCGTTGGATATTGTGGTGGTTTGGAAATTGGGGCTTGTAGACACACGACTCGCCATCGGTAGCTATCGAGTAGGTGATGAGGTATCCCTCGGAGGTGTGAACCACCAGAATCGCGGAGTCTGGACGTAACAGGAGGTCGACATTGGTTCCGTAGGATTGGATAGAAGATCGGGATCGCACGACGACTGCAAGTATAACAGTAGGCTACAACATATTAGTATGTAGGCCATCACTATGACCTGTCCAGGAAAGTGAAAGAGAGGGTGACCTGACCTTGGTTTGCCACAGGGTAATACTTGTCGGCGTGACGACGCCAAACATGTGACCAGTGCGGGTAAGGGCTAGGGCGAGTACGGGATCTTTCAGTGGAACTGCGGCTTTCTTGCTCCAGCCAGTCGACGGCGAAGAACTCTTTGCTGAAGAGAATAGGTCGTCTCCCAGGATGGGCTGGGCAGCCGGCGTGGCTGGCGCCAACGGGGCGGGCGGTGGTTGAAAGAAGTCGTCGTCGTCGTCGAGTCCAGCAACGGGTGATGCCGCAGCTCGGGCCTGTCCATCTTGGCCTAGGGATGACGGAGAACTGCATGCGTCGGGCTGCTGGAGGCCGTCATAGGACACAAAAAGGTTGAGATTAGGAGAGCGGCCGCTGCTGGTGGCATAGATGCGTGGAGTTCCAATGGGCCAATACATTATGGCCGCAATCTCCTCGGCGGGCCACCATGTGCGTAGGGCTTGAGGACGACGGTGAGGCTATCGCGCTTTGCTGCCCATGTCCGTGGATGGGGTCCCATTGGTCGAGGCAGGGTTCCGCACCATTGACTGAGGAGCCTTGCTGGTTTTCTGGGGACGAGCTGGGAATGAAGGTGCAGATATGGAGCAATTGCATGAATGGCTGTTTGTTTGCAAGCAACGAGCTTCTTCGACCCCGAGCTACGGAGTTGCGATGTGTCGGAACAGAGCAGAGCGGGGCGGGCGACGCGAGTGGCGCAGGGCGGTTACGTAAGGGTCAATACGCACTCCGTGATACTCGGCGGGTCGGTACTGAGCACTTAAGTACCTAGTAACTTGTCAAGTCCCCAGGTAACAGCAGTCCGGATATTGCTTTTTGCGCGGAGGACTGTTTCTTAGGGGCAGACGGAGTAGATTACGGATTGTTATGGTCCCAATTTCTGCATGCAATATTCCAGTATTATGTCTGTGCATAGCGCGGCGCATCCCAAGTCGGAATCCGGCAGCCACCTGCACATCAAGATTACCTAAGTATCTATCTATCAGTCAGGACTGGGGAGCAATAAGAGTGCGGAGTACGGAGTACGGAGTAGTTACCTGAGTAGTCATACTCCGTCGTAGTACCGCTACACAGAGCTCTGCTCGGGCAAGCTGCGCATGCCTTCAGAGCGTAATACGACAGACCAGGTGACCCTGCACCGGCCTCCCCCGTTGCCATCTGGATCCAACCATTGACGCCCTGCTCCGCTCCTGGCAGTCCATCAAGGCCGCTGATTCAGTGGATAATTGCGGCTAGGATCGGTGGCCCCTGCCGACGTGGACGCCGGGGCCAGCCTGCCATCCTGAACATGGCGCGCCTGGACCCCCGGAGTCTTGGCGCCGTGACCTCCGAACTGCACTCAGTACTCCTTGGCACTTGGAATTTGGAACTTGCACCAGACACACTTTCCTCCCCCATGCCTGAATGCCAACTGGTTGTTTTCCCGTGTTCAACAGTTGGCATACTTGTGTCTTCAAGCTTCTGAATGACTCTCTTTTTACACGCTCAAGTTGGCATTCTACTCAACTAGGCTACGAATCCATCAGACATAGACGCACACACACACGTACACACACGCGCACACGCACACACATTCTGTCTCTCCGTCTCGCTCTCAACTTGTTGGCTTGCCCAAACCAACATGCCGGTAGCAACACCCCACAAAACCGTGGATGGCCATGACGACCAATCACAGCCCGCTCCCCCGGATTTCAATGACCTCAGCAGCCACGCCGCTGCTACTGCCCTGAACGGGTCCAAGAATGGAACCACGTCAAGCCCATCCGTCATCGACGTCATATTGGCTAGAAGGGCCAAGGCCGGAAAGCTCGTCGCCGGTGTTGCAGCTGCTTCAGACAGTGATATGTGGAAGGGACCGGTAAGTGGCCATGGCACCCAGTCGTCACCCAGCACCTACCGAACCTCACGCCTTTACACAAGCACGTACAGCCCACAAGACACCTTGTTGCTAACATGCAAATAAGCAAACCGGCAAACCAAAGGCGAGGCGCTGGGAAAGTATGTAAACCCTCAACCCTCTATTTCTCGTGCAAATCCGGCTCCACTTCACTTACACGGTCCCCCAACAGGCCATCTCAGCAAGGAAAGCCTGGGACGCCAGCCGTGCACCCTCAAGCTAGCAGCAAAGCATCTGAAGAAGCCAGGCCTCATCTCCCTTGGCGGCGGCCTGCCTTCTAGCGAGACCTTCCCCTTTGCTGAACTCTCCATGAAAGTACCCGTGGCCCCTCACTTCTCGGAACGGGAAACACTGGAAAACGGGCAGACCGTCACCATTGGAAAATACGATGTGCGTGACCACGACGCTGTTTACGACCTATCCATTGCCCTCAACTACGGCCAGTCTACTGGCTCAGCGCAGATGATGCGCTTCCTCACCGAGCACACCGAGATTGTGTGTAACCCCCCCTATGCAGACTGGCGCATCTGCCAGACCATTGGTAGCACCGGCGCGCTGGAGCAGGCCTTTCGAATGTTCTGCGACAGGGACCGAGGCGATTCCGTTCTGACCGAGGACTTTAGCTTCTCAACCGCCCTGGAGACCGTTATCCCTCTCGGCATCAAAGTTTTCGGCTCCCCCATCGATGATGAGGGCCTCGTACCAGAGGCCATGGACATGCTCCTCACCAACTGGGACGCCAAGGAGCGCGGCGCCAGAAAGCCCCATCTCTTGTACACCGTCCCCTCGGGTCAGAACCCGACGGGTGCTACGCAGGGCGCTGGGAGGAGAAAGGCCATTTACTGCGTCTGTCAGAAGCACGACGTTTTCATCATTGAAGATGAGCCGTACTACTTCCTTCAGATGCAGCCTTACACCGGCCGCAACCAGCCCGGGGTTTCTCCCCCCAGCACTGTGGAGGAATTTGTATCGTCCCTGATCCCGACGTACGTCAGCATGGACATCGACGGTCGTGTTCTGCGCATGGACTCCGTCTCCAAAGTGCTCGTGCCCGGCTCACGACTCGGTTGGGTAGTTGGCTCGGAGCAAATCATCGAGCGGTACCAGCGTCATGCCGAGGTGGCCAGCCAAGGTCCCAGCGGCTTCTCCCAAATCATTTTGTACAAGCTTCTCGATGAAACGTGGGGCCACGAAGGCTACCTCCGGTGGCTGATGAATCTGCGCATGCAGTATACCAAGAGAAGGGATGCTCTTCTCGCTGCATGCGAAAAGCACTTGCCACAGGAAATTGTGTCCTGGACTCCGCCGGCCGCTGGCATGTTTGTAAGTGCATTTATTTCCACCCTTGCCTCCGGGGTTGAACAAGCACACTGAAACGAGCATTGTAGTTGTGGCTGCACGTGGACTACGCCAAGCACCCCTATGCCGCGACCAAGTCCCTCGTCGAAGTCGAAGAAGAGATATTTGACTCGTGCATCGACGGCGGCGTCCTCGTCGCGCGAGGGTCTTGGTTCTTGGCTGAAAAGGAGAAGCCAATGCCGGGGTTGTTCTTCCGCGCCACATTTGCGGCTGCCAGTGCAGAGAGCATGGATGAGGCTATAAAGAGATTCGGCCAGGCTGTACTGCATAGTTTCGGCAACAAGTAAAATGGCACTGGCTAGCTTTCAAAAGAGATCATTGTATCTGAAAATATTTGCCTCTGAACCATGAAATTCATTGCTATCATTACCCCAGCCGAAAAATGCCATCAGGCTTGAAGTTGACTAGACTATTTTGCTTCGTTTCGCATTCATTCCTCAAATCATTCCGTCTTGGCGTTTCGGGCTTCCCAAAACGCCACGCGCACTCCTTGTCCCGGCGACAAAACGACGTCTGCTCTCAGCACGGGTTTATTCACATCAAGCGCAAACATGTGGTTATCTAGACGATCGAAACGCTGTAGCATCCTAACGAGAACGTAGCTCATTTCTGTGAGAGCAAACTGCTGACCTATGCAGATACGGGGGCCAGCATTGAAGGGTATGTACTGATGCGGCTGCGGGTGCCAGGTTGTCCAACGCTCGGGGCTGAATAGAGCAGGGTCGGCAAAGGTCTCCGACACAGGAGGATACAGGTCCGGGCGGCGCTGCATAACAAGAGTCGAGTAGGCGACCTTTGTGTCTTTGAGAACGGGAAGGGGTTCCGTCCCTTGGGGTCCACCGCCACGGGGGAGGGTGCAGTCCTTGAGGGCGAGGCGAACATTGAACGGCACAACAGGGTAGAGGCGAAGCGTTTCATTGATGACAGCCTTCATGTAAGGCATGTTCTTGAGATGTGCGTAAGTTGGTGGCTTGTTCGGGCCGACAACCTCGATAATTTCACGACGCATCTTGGCAAAACATTCAGGGTGGCGAGCCAGCTCGTAGATGGCCCAAGATAGTGTTGCAGCAGTGGTGTCGCGACCTGCAAGTAAGACGGCAATGACCTGGTCCCGGATAACCTTGGGGTCGCGAGTAAATCTAGCAAGTTCATGGAGAAAGGTATAGCCCTTATCGGCCTTGCTCTTGGACTCAAGTTCTTCGGGGGCCATTTGCAGTGCTAGGTCGATGAAGCGCCCGACGAAGGTGTTGATGACGCGGAGATCAGCACGATATTGCCATTTTGGAATCATCCAGCGGAGCCCGCCGGCACGCGAGGCCATGTTTTGGAAGCGCTGGGCATTATTGAAGGCTTCGGCGAATGGCTGCTTTGGAGTGCTTTTCATCCATGTCAGTAGGGCAACAAGAAATGGTTTCTTTTGAAGTTATGGGAGCAATCGCAGAGAGAACATTTTAGTTTGCAGGGAAAGCTGCCGTACCTCATCGACTTGACGTCGGCTCCAAGGAGGAAGTCAGTGGCAACATCTAAGGTATATCGATAAAACAAATCGGCAATGTCAACGACGCGTCCATTGACCTTGTTCATATCTACCAATTGGTTCTCTCCTTGTAAAGCACCTCCGTTTGCCATGGCTCTGAAAAGAGTATCCACGTGTGCCTCGAAGCAATCAAGATCGCTGACACGATCCCTTGTGAACTGGGGTCTTAACATCTGCCGACTGTTGTGCCACATGGCGCCATCGGTTGTGAAGATACCATCCCCCAGAAACTCGCTCCATTCTCGGCGAAAGGGCTCTCCTTTGCCAAAATCAGAAAATTGCGTTGCTAGGAGGGCCTTGATATTTTCCGGGTCAATGGTGAAGATGAGGCGTTCAGTAACAATGCGAGCCTCAACCGTGTTGCACTTGTTGCGCTTGAAGAACTGATCGCGCCAGAGTTCCAGGCTGTTATGCATCCTCGTCGCGCGGATACCTGTCCAAATTATATCGAGGCCTATTGGTGGTTAGACTGACAAAGCGGAAGATGTTGTAAGGCAGGCCAACGAACCCAATGGAACCCAGGTTCCCATGTCCTTGCCGTAATTTCCAAGGTGTTTGATTCGGCGATGTTGGTCGAAACGTCGAATCAGGCCACGAAGTACAAGGGCAAAAAGGAGAAAGGAGAAGATGAGCTTTGCAGACAGTTGCTCTGCGACGACTTCAAGGACACCCATGACGGCTGTTGAGAACGAGGGGCTTTTCCAGGCAGATGATGAGAATCATTCAATGCATGTGAGACCAAGCCGAGTGTGATATTAGCAGAAATGAGGAGAACGGATTCTGGTCACCTTTTAAATCTGACTTGGGTGAATCGAGATTCGAGACGAGTGACGCAAGTACCACGAGTTAAGTGCCCGACTTGGAGCGCCCATTCAGGATAAGTGAAGAAGGGAAGATATAACGTATGACCAAGGCTAACTCCGGGGGAGTCATCGCATGTATATGGTTGGGTTGGCATTGACGGAGGCGGCGCAGCACCAGACCTGGAAGTGAGAAGTACCGAGCGACGTTGGGGTCCGCATCAACTGTAGTTACCAATGGTGCGGAGTACGGAGTACTCGGTCTGTAATTGCAAAAGGGCGATAGACGGGATAATGATGATATGATTCTCAGCTAGCACAAGTGTCAACGTCGGCCGAACCCAACCCCGTTGGCGCTAGGACATTTTACTAGTGAATCCCTGGTCGTCGGGTCTCTTGGAACCATTGCGTCGGCCCAGTATGGAGGAAGTGGAGGGAAAATTACGTCGAGGGCGAAGCAAGATGAAGCTAAGGTTGTTTGCTTGTTTATGGCATTGGTGCAGACGGGAAAGGCCCAGGGCGCAGAAACAAAATGAGAGTCAAGAGTCGAGACTCGAGAAATCCTGGCCAAAACGACAAGGCGCACCCTCCTCCTGCCTTGTGTGGACACGGCCGTGAGCAGCTCCTTCCCAACTGTGCTGGTCAAGTACTAGGTACCTACTTAACTTACTAGCAGGGTGCTAGTGGTTTTTGGGTTGAAGTCCAACTGTTTTAACTTTTGCTAATACGTATGCAGATTCAATTTAATCTGCCGAGGGTTATTGTTCACGTGCCAGATGTCCAGACTCCCGACTCCCGAGTCTCCCGTACCGCCAAACAATCGACAACATTGAATCAAACTTGCTTGGCGCAGAGCTGCCTGTTGTTCTTGATCGGCTCAAGTCCGTTCCCTGCACAGCGGCTCAATGCACCTGTTTGCACAGAGTATGCACGTTGTGCAGATATTCTGCACTCGTCATCATTCTCTGGTGACTTTCGGCCTCGGCCATATTCTCCGGTTGGATCCATGATCAATTGCCACTGTGGCAGCGTGGCTGACATTGTCAGGACGCTCTCAGAACATTCTCATGTAACTTTGCCCCATTCAAATCCGCAACCTTTTAGTCCCCGACAAACGACAAACCGTGGCCAAGTTGCACTGCCCTCATCACTTGTCATGACGGTTGAGTGAAACACAAAGGGGCCGGTTGCATGGCTCTGGCGCTTCGTAGCGGTCGATCAACAATGCACTGTCCCGTCATTCACCCTTGGCTTGATACATCATTGCTCATATATCACATTTTTGGACTTGTTGATCACACGTCCGCGGCGATCTTGTCAATGACTAATCAGTCACGTGATTCATTAACGGGGTGCGTGGTGATTGCTAATCATGGATGATGGATGGATGCATCTAGATACTCTCTCCTTGAGCACCTACCAAGGTAAGGAGATAGGTTACGCCGGACTAGTGGTCAGAGCCTCAAAACTGTTAGAATAAAGCCCGCCTTCTTACTTCAAGTACGCAATCAAGTGGGCGATTGTGGTCACTGACTGGTGCTTCAACCAGCTGCACAGCAGTTGCATGCAGCCATGGCCAGGGAGAGAAGGAAGCATCACGTGATCCATCGCAAGTACTCCACCTTTTTCTCTCATGTTGCCTCAGTTCTGTGATTGCAGCATCGATCTAATATCTTCGCCTCGACCATTCTTTGTTCTGCAACACCCGCGCTCTCGGCGTGAATGATTGGCAGTGTGAAGTGAAGCACTCCAACTTACCCTTCGCAGTGATAGCAAGGTCAATCTCAACCCGGCGACGAAATTGAGCAAAGGAAAACCTCAACCGACGCGTCTATATATCAGACACCGGAGTCGACGCCGCCACCGGCGTATCGCAACGACACTCACCTTCACCTCTATCACCACGACTCCCTGCACGCTCTTGAAACATCGAATATGTCGGTCGAAGTTAGCCTGAACACTCCTCTGGCGGATGCGCTCTATGCCGCCATCAAACCTAAGCTCATCGAGGTGGGATGGCATACTGGCTCCGATGACTCTGCAAACCTTTCCGAGTACATTGTTCTCATGCTCGTCAACGGCAAAACCCAGGGTCAGATTGCTGCAGACCTTTCAACCGACCTATTGCAACTCCCTGCCGATGATACTACCGTGCACGACTTTTCAAGATGGCTCTTTGAACAGGTTGGCCTGCTGAATGCGCAGTTGAACGCCGGCCCGAGTTCTCATGGAGATACCCGAGAAGCCGCATCGCATGGCATGGGTCAAGAAGGGGCAGACATGGACACGGATATGAATGTCCATGATATTTCAGAACTGAATGCGTAAGTACAGAATCCGCTCAGCCCTTGTTGTTGTCGCCCTGGTTATGCTATTCGAGACATCTAACTCACATACATGTGTAGCCCTACTGGCCCCCGCTCGATGCGCAATGGAAATTTCCGAGGTGGTAGAGACAGGCGAATGCTCGGAAACTTGTCAAAAGCCATGGACCGGACCAGCGACACCGCCCTCCACCGGGTACGAGGTAGCGGCGGTGAGAGGATCAACACTCACGGTCGCACCCCACCATCCGGGCCTCGAAACGCCGCCCATGGACGTATGCAACGGAACAACCGTTCCACGAACTTTCAGGCTGGTCTGGCTGCGGGTCCCCAAAACACCGGATGGATGATGAACGGACAACAACCGAGCGAGATGGATATCGTGGCCATGATTGAGCAGCAGCATCAGATGATGTACCAGCTGTCACAGCAGCTGATGGCCGGGGGAGGACATAATAGAGGGTTCGGAAACCAGCGACGGGGCAAGTCATTGTTTGACAGAGTTCAACAGCCTCACCAGCGGAGGGGTAACCAACAGGCCAAAGCCGACGGATCAAAGGAGAATACCGAGGGTGAGGAAGATGTTGACATGTCTGGCGAGAATCGCAACCCCCCGAACCCCGACGACACTCTTTGCAAATACAACTTGCATTGCACAAACAAGGAGTGCAAGTTTGCCCATCAGTCGCCCGCTGCGCCTCCCGGCGTGACTGTGGACGTCAGCGATGTATGCAGCTTTGGGGCTGCCTGTAAGAATTGGAAATGCGTCGGTCGCCACCCCTCGCCAGCCACGAAGCTGGCGCACCAGGGCGAACAGGACTGCAAGTTCTTCCCCAATTGCCAAAATCCGCGGTGTCCATTCAGGCATCCATCCATGCCGCTGTGTCGCAACGGTGCCAACTGCACTACCGAGGGCTGCAAGTTTACTCACGTCAAGACGAAATGCAAGTTCAACCCCTGCATGAACCCTACCTGTGCTTTTGCGCACGAAGAAGGTCAGCAAGGCGGTTTCAAAGATAAGGTCTGGACTGCTGATTCATCCAACGGGCACGTGAGCGAGAGGAAGTTTGTGGAAGAAGGTGGCCCGACAGAACTTGTAAAGCCCGACGAGACGACAACCGACCAAACAGCTCAGGGTGCCGAGTTTATCGGATAAGTGCTGTCGGGGAGCATGAGAAACCGTCCAAAGGGAAAGACTAGGGGAGGCTTTTGCGAAGTGACCCTGAAAATAAAAGAAAAGAAGCGAAGCGACTTATCCAGAGAGTATTGTGCTGGGGGCCGTGTACATTATTGGTGTGGACGTATGTTACTGTCACGACGAAAGGGCATGGAAGGCGTTTTATTGTTTGGGGGCGGCGAGGATTCTCGAGATATCTCATGTCCTTGCGAGGGCAGCACGCAGCAATGGGTGGCGGTGGTGGAGTGACGGGGTTGTGACTCTTGGAAGTTTCTGGCGCACAGCTCAAGTAAAAAATGAATGAGCTGTTGGTCACGAAGGAGGAAGGGGAATGGGAAATCAATAGACTACAGCTTCTCTAGTGCTGTCTACACATACGTTTTAATGCCTGGTGTTCCATCGCATCCATCCACAGCTCTAAATGATCTTCATCATGTGTAGGCAGGCATCCATCTGGTCAGCTCAGTCCGCCTGTGACGTGTAACTACAAAGTCGACAAAAAACGTGTCTGGTCGATGCATGTCGCTGGGTAAGGAGAGGCGGTCAACTGGCGGTTCCTCCTCGATGCCTCAGTGCGGAACCGCCCGGTCGTGCGTCAGCAAAGAAGGACGTCACCCGAGCTCGACCCGGATCGGCCCACCGCGCTCAACCTCGCAACTCACATCCGTCATGAGCAATTGAAGTCGTACACACCACAGGGATGGGTCGGAAACGGGCAGAAGACGCTGCTATGGCGCTTCTATCTCTGGCATCGGCCTCCCGGGGCTGCACCAGGACCAGCATCACGCGAAGCTCCCCATTGCGCTGTCTGAGCAGCGTGGGCACATGGTCACCACCGTCGCCAAAGTCGAATTCTCGATATCCAGGTCGACGCTGCGGCGGGTGCGTGCCGAACCATGCCGCGCCCGCGTGTCGCTCAACTGCATCGCCCGATCGAAGAACGTACGCGACGCACAACAAAAACAACAAGGGGGACATTGCCGTCATCGGGGGAGGCTTGACAGGCCTCTCGACAGCGTACTATCTCGCCAAGCAGCTGCCGTCCACGGCCAAGATTACGCTGTACGAGGGGAGTGACCGGCTCGGCGGATGGATCCGAACCGATCGCGTGCCGGTCGACGTCGAGGGTGTCAAGGGGACGGTTAGTTTTGAGAGGGGCCCGAGGACGTTGTCGTCGAATCATCTGAGTACGTGGAAGTTTGACGATCTCGTGCTATACGACCTGGTAAGATGGCGCAGCTCGACTCTGGCTCCAAGAATGGCGTGGCTAACTCATTGTTCGCTCGCCCAACAGGCTCTCGATCTTGGCCTCAAGATCTTCACGCCGCCCGATCAACCACGCTACATCTACTACCCGGACCATCTCGTCGCGCTTCCCCCGGCCGGCAGTTTCGTCGACTTCTTCCGCGAGCCGCTTTTCCTCCATTCCATCCCGAGTGGGCTGGGCTTCCTCCTGCGCCGCATGCACAGCCGCGCGGTTCCCCTCAAGGACTTGTCCGTGTCGGCATGGCTGTACGAAATCAGCGGCAGCCGCGCCATCGCGGACAACGTCGCGTCTGCCATGATCCACGGGATATACGGCGGTGACATTGACAGGCTGAGTGCCAGATCGGTGTTTGATCGCTTCTACTGGGCATACTACCTGCCAAACATGGGCTCGGATCTGAGACAGATGACCGTGAGGGAGCAGACGTTTATGAGTGAGCTATCGCAGGATCCGCAGATTCGCAGCATGGCACTCAAGGCTCGCGGCGCCTTGTTACACTTTGGCGAGGCGGGAATGGATAGCCTGCCCAGGGCGTTGGCAGATGTGCTGGAAGCAACGCCCAATGTAGAGATTAAGAAGGGCCATCCGGTGCGGGATATAAGCTACGATGCGGAGACTGCAAAGGTCAATGTAAGTTTTTTTTGTTCCCTTTTGTTCCCTTCTTTTCCTTTTTTTTCTTTTTTTTTCTTTTTTTTTCTTTTTTTTTTGGTTGTCGGGACTTGACTACACTTTTGGTCGGGCTTGAAATCTGAGCTGAGCCTTGTTCAACAGGTCACGACCGGCAACTGGGCCGACGAAGCGCAACAAGACTTGGACAACAAAACGTCCACTCCTCACGATCGCGTCATATCTACCATCGCAAGCCAGGACCTGTCCCGCATCACCGCCTCCAAGCTGCCCAGCCTCGCCGAAACGCACTCCGTGTCCATCATGACCGTCAACATGTGGTACCCCAAGAAGCACATGAAGCCCCGCGGCTTCGGCTACCTGATCCCTCGCTCCGTCAGCCGCGAGCACAACACCGAGCGTGCCCTCGGTGTCTTCTACGACTCCGACGTCGGCGGCGCCGCGTCGCCCGACGAGCCTGAAGGTACGAAGCTGTTCGTACTCATGGGCGGGCACTACTACGACTCTGGCGCCCCTCCACCCTCGGAGTCAGACGCCGTCGAGCAGGCCAAATCTCTCCTGGAGCGCCACCTAGGCATCCCCGCCGACACGCCCTGCGTCGCCTTGTCCAGATTCGCCAAGGGATGCATCCCGCAGCATTTCGTAGGCCACAACGACCGCATGATGGTGGCTGACCAGCAGCTCCGCGACGAGTTTCACGGACAAGTCGCAGTGGCAGGCGGCTCGTACAGCAAGATTGGTGCCATGGGCGCGATCCGCGCCGGGTACGACGTCGCCAAGCAGACTGTCGGCCAAGGAGGATGGTACACGACGGGACTGGAGAGTCTGGAGTTCCCCGAACCGTTTGTCGGCGTGCCCATTTCGAAAATCCCCGTCAGGAGGTTCAGGCAGTTGGGGCAGAGGAGGGGGTAAATGCTCAAGCGAGGCTCGGCGGTGAAGAAGACGAAAATAGATGGCAAAGCGACGGGACTGTATAAGCATGGCGGTGTGGATTCCACCGCCACCATCAGATACCCATCAGCGATTCGCCGACACGACGAAGTAATAGAGAGCGGACGCCGCGGCACCAAGAGATGTGAATAAGCGAAAGCGAGTAGATGTCATCATACCACGTAACTGTGCGCGAGGGCTGTCTGGAAATTCATGAACCAGGCTGGCGAGAAGTACGGCAAAGTGCTGCAAGAGGCCATTGATCTATCATCTAACGGCCCAGCCCGGCACGTACCAGTTTAAACAAGGGCCATGCATGCATGCATGCCGAGCGCCACGCGAAAATTTGTGGAAAGCGCTCAACTTTGGTTAAAAAAACAATCCAACAGGTACTGACACCAGGTACCGCCGATTTGGGTGACAACCTACAAACGGGCAGCTTATCTCGAAAAGTGCGGGTAGCCGCCACCGGCGCTCCGCCGGAGGTGTCACTGTCAACCAACGCACCGTGGCGTACGGTACCGTAGTTACCGTGGCTACCGTATCTGACCGAGCCCGTGGACCTCGCTTAACTCGGGAATCGGGGCCTTCCGGGTGGATCCCTCCGCCATCCGCATCCCGCCCTCCGCGCCGGGTGACGACGTACCGTGATGGGGGGAGAGTTGTGTGAGTTGAGCGCCTCTTTTTTTCCAATTTTTTTTTCTTTTTTTTTTGCAACTTTTGCATTTTTGCTCCATCTCAACGGCGAATCATCTGGGACGAGCGGCATCACCAGAGGCGGCTTCCGTCCCGTCTGACTAGAGCATAGACAACGGCGGTTCGGGAAGTGAGGCAGTTGTCATTGGACGTTGGAGGGAAAACGCCAATGCTGTCTCCCCACCTGCGGAATATAATGCTCGGAACCGGCATGCAGCAAGCAAAACAAAGGGTCGGCACAAGTGCGGATTGGCGGTGCTGGACCCTGGTGCATCTCGCAGAGGGCACAAAGGCGGCCTTTCAACATCCGCCCAGTAGGACATCGAGCCGCAACTCTTCTTCGGCTAATTTTTTCACTTATTAATAAGAACATTTCTTGGGCCTTGGCAACAGAAACCGAGCCATGTGCTGACAGGTTCTGCGGCCCCAGGGATTCTCTTTTTCTTTGTCAAAGAGTGGACCTCTAAGCACGCATGCACGGAAAAGTAATGATGCATATGCTGGTTATTACAAATCAATTTTTTAAAGTAATGAGTGTACGTTCTTTTTTTCTCAGCCACACAACTGCCCGCCTGTCATGTAATCCTTTACGCTAATAGCTTTGAATAATACACTTTTTTTGCCCTTTTCAAAATACACTTGACTGGAAGCAAACCACGCACAGATAGATATACAACAAGGCGGGCACCAGGACGCCGATGAAAATGAAAAGACGCAAGCAACACCGAATACTAAATTTGTATAAATGGAGCGTCGGTCCGAATCCAGACTATTGTGTATGCATCATCACTTTTCCGCGCATGTGTGTTTAATGGGCCCGTCGAGAATTGGCGTGGTCGATTGACTCTTTTCTGATGGAAAGAGCCTAAATTGAGCTTGGAAAAGATTGGACTAAACATTCAAAATCACCGGGAGCGCCTGGGAGAGTCTGGGAATCAAGCAGGCATCGACAAGAGATGCTGCAAGTCATGCGTCCGGGAGCAGGCGCGAGTAATGTCCCCAAGTAC
This sequence comes from Metarhizium album ARSEF 1941, assembly GCF_000804445.1. Lineage (NCBI taxonomy): Eukaryota > Fungi > Ascomycota > Sordariomycetes > Hypocreales > Clavicipitaceae > Metarhizium > Metarhizium album. Next base: position 541,610 of record NW_024467581.1, on the reverse strand, counting down.
GGCTGAATTCGGGGGCCAGGCGACGTATGCCCAGATGGAACCAGACGACAGAGCGAATCAATCCATCTTGGGAGACTGGGACGCGGAACACACGTCAGAAGGGGACAAGAAAAGTCGCCTGATTTTGACTCCCGCGGGCCGTGATGGCAGGGGCCCGCACTCGTGGCATGAAGGTCGATATTAAACGCCCCGTCAAGTGGTCAGACTTGGTGCAGAAGTCTATGTCTGACACGTGTAGCAATGTATCAATGTGGTAATGTAGTGATGCGCCGACTGTCTCTCCTGATGTAAACTTTGATACCCCTTTTTTTTTATCAAATGAAAGTGCCGTTTCATGCTCATTTACGAGTTGCCACCTTTTTACTTTTACTCGTCACTTTTTCTTCTCGTGGAAACGCTTTGCCGGGCCCTTCAGAGTATGATTTTCCGCACGCGCCCCTGTCATGTGCAACTTCATGCTCTCCGGAACGGAGACTCCGATATACACACGTCGCAGACACACGTCCGGGTACCACCTCCATTTCACGCCGGGCTGTCGAGCCCAGCGCAGCTTGCCATATTGTACTCCCCCATCTGGATGGATTAGCCAAGGAGAGGGGACTTGAAGTCTTCAATGAGTACCGTACCTGTGGGCGAGGCTTTGTTGACCTCGAGTTCCGCATAAGTTTTTTTGGTTTTTTTTTTTCTCCCTCTTAAACCAATGCAAGAGATTGCTAGCAGGGTTCCTGGCCCTATTTCTAAACATTATGCTTGACTTATATAGCTGATGATTCCAGGGTCTGGCTTGTATGCGGCACCGTGCCCGCCGTGCCATGTTCCCTGCTCCGTACATCTTTCATTCCTCCATTCTTTCCCTTTTTTTCCTGCTCATTCTAATTTCGCCACCGCGTCGTCGACTCGGCCTGCCTGCGCGGTATAAGAATGTCGGCAAAGCCGCATGGGTTGTCCGGCAGCGCCAACACCATCTATCCAACCCGAGCACCGGATATCGCCTACAAGACGACGTACAACACAGTACAGATATACACACTAGCCTTGAGAAGCACACACGATACAAACCCGCCATGGTTCAACTAGGGTGCACCAACTTGATCCTGCTGCTGCATTTGCAACGGATAAGCAACACGCTGGCATTGCCGGGAAACCGTCCGAGCGTCGATTTGCGAGTGCTGGGAGTTGATGATGATGAGCAAAATCAATTCATAGTACCAGATTTTTATGAGGATGTGGAGCCAGTGCAGGTCGGCCAAGGTCTGCCGAATGACGCCCTAGTCTATGTCGTGTCCTGGCTTGATCCCGAGGTGGTCGAGGCCGACGGCATCCCGCTGGAACAGCAGCTTCCCAAGTACAACTCCAACACCCTGACCTCGGACGATGACGACGAGGAGGAGGAGGAGGAGCCGCCAACCGTCAGGAACTATGGCTACACAGACATGCCGACCGCAGTCCGGTCTAATCTTCAACTGCTGGCACATGGACTCAGCCTGAGGGTGTTCGTCTTTGGTCAGGCGCCAAGTTCGCAGGGATACCACCCTAGAAACCTGATATGCATGTCTGAACCATTAGAAAACCTTAGACTACCTCAAATCTACGGGAGAAATTACTGGGACAGGGATCAGTGGGTTAATTACGGCAACGACGTCCAGTTTTCAGGGGGCAGATCTCGATGTAACCCAGGACCTAGCGGCGACAAGCAGCGAAAAATACAGACTGGCTCCAATGAAGCTACGAAGCACCAAGCAGACAACAACCTTCCGGGTAGGATAAGAAACTGCGCCCTCCCAACCGTAAAGAGGAACTGCTATAGAATCTTGAGCTGACGCTGCTATTATAGAGGCGCAAAACCCTGTCCCAGGGCCCAGCAGCAGGCAGCAAGACGCAGGGTCTAGCCGCGACAGAACGCAGACTGCCCCTAAGCCTTTAGTTAATTGCTCTCCTAATAAGCTGAAGCGTAAGGGCGAGGGTTGCAGGGGTCTAGAGCTAAAAAAGATTAAAGAGAATAGTAGCTTAAGGTTAGCTGTCGACAATAGCTCCCTAGGTAGGATAAGAAACTACGCCCCCCCCCCCTTTAAAACTCTAACTGTAAAGAGAAACTGCTATAGAATCTTGAGCTGATGCTGCTATTATAGAGGCGCAAAACTCTATCCCAGGGCCTAGCAGCAGGCAGCAAGACGCAGGGTCTAGCCGCGACAGAACGCAGACTGCCTCTAAGCCTTTAGTTAATTGCTCTCCTAATAAGCTGAAGCGTAAGGGCAAGGGTTGCAGGGGTCCAGAGCTAAAAAAGATTAAAGTGAATAGTAGCTTGAGGTCAGCTGTCGACAATAGCTCCCCAGGTAGGATAAGAAACTGCGCCCTCCTAACCCTAAAGTGAGACGCCCGCAGTATCTCGAGCTAACGCTACTATTGCAGGTCCGCGAGACCCTGTCCCAGGTCCTAGTGGCGGCAGGCAGCAGGAAATACAGGCTGGCTCTAGTAAAGGTGGTAAATACCAAGCAGACAGCAACAACAACCTCATAGGTAGGATGAGAAACCGCGCCCTCCTGACCCTAAAGATGAAGTGCCGTAGTATCTGAAAGCTTACATTACTATCGTATAGTCGCAAGCAGAATCGACATCTCTACCAGGGCCCAGCGGGGATCAAAGCAACTTCTCAAACATCTGGGCAGCCGCTGTTGAAAATTTGTCAGAGCTGTGGGACGAAGCAAAGCTGAAACAACTACTTTTAAATGGCCTCGATTGGCTGTCCGCCAACCCTGGCATACTGGGCGCTATCAGAGAAGCCGCTCCTGCTTTGCTAGAACTCATGCGCCGGCTACAAAAGCAGGGAAAGGATCTTCGTTCCTGCTTCGGTAGCAACCCCGACGGCGGAACACTAAAGGCGCGAAGAGAGCAAGGTGAGTTGACGCAAAGGCCACACGGCTGGGTATGTTATCCTCACGGGAGACTCGCCCGCTCACTCTCGGTATTAGGCAAACAAAGGAACTACTGCGATACGCTGCCTCCTACGCCGGACGGGCCCCCGCCCAAGTTCGTCTTCTACAGCGGCTTTGAATGGCCGGCCGAGGCAAAGTCACAAGGGGGTCTTCTCCCGCCGAGTGTTTCGATATACGACTCCTTCTCCCGTGACACCCTACAGGCAGTCTGGCCTTTTGTTTCATTCCTCCTACCCTGGTCGCCGATGATCTCGTTGAAAGGTCTTCGATGGATCACATCAACAGTCCTCTACGGCTCCCTCTTCTTGGGAAAGGCAGCCGAGGACGCGGCAACGAAGGCTTCCAACGCAACAGAGGGGTTTTCCGGTGTCGTTTACATCCTCTCCACCACGGAGAACATGTTGATCTCGGGCGAACATGTCGCCATCGTAGGAGGTGCGGTGTGGCCGCAGGTCGCGGGCTGGATCCAGGTCCCGCATGGCTACAGGTTGCCCGTCATCGATGGCATCCATGACAAGGCGCAGTTGGGACGGCACCTTGTAAAGGCGTCGCAGGCCGGCTTCAACCCTTTCCAGCCGAACCCTGACTACGACCGCAAGTTCGACGCGTGTACTGCCGGCAGAGGGACCCTTAACTTTAGCGACGCCGATGCTGTGGTGGATTTCATGAACAAAAATGGGCAGGCTGTGGGCTGGACGGGTGCTTTTCCCCTTTTCAAGCCAGCTGCCATCGTCACGCCCGCGTCTTCCAAGAAGGACAAGATGGCCAACGCTGTGACGCCGCCTCACGAGCCAAGCTTTTGGGAAAAGGTCAGTGGCTGGTTTGAGGAACACGAGGTGGCGATTGCCTTGATTTCAGCAGCCGTTCTTGTTCTTGTCCCTGTTGTGGGCGAGATGGTTGGTCCGGCCATAGCTGCGATAGCTGCAGACGGCATAGCCACGGCAGGGGGCGTCGCGGTGGAGGGCGCAGCCACGGGGGGGAGCATTGAACTTGCAGAACTCGGGTTTGGAGCGGAGGCGGGTGCCGGAGCCGGAGCCGGAGCCGGAGCCGAAGCCGGAGAGACAACTCCTCTTCTCGGCAACAGTCGAGTATCGAATAACTGGGGAAGTTGGAAATCGATATGGAAATCGAAGACGGAATAAGCGGCCCTCAATGAGTCGATGAGCGGGCTCTGGACCTGCGATTGGCAGAGTACCAAACATTCCTCGCGGGCCTTGGATGACTCTTGGCATCACACTCTGGTCGAGGAGGGACGGCCCTGAATCCCGATACCTGGCTACATAGGCTGAATACCAAGAGCAAGTCTGCTTTCCGTTGCCCAATAGTCTTTATGACCGACGTCGTGATACGCCGCGCCAAGTGTGGTTCGGTTGGCTCATCATGGCTAGGCTCGGTTGATGTCGAGAGCCACCGCCAAGTCTGGACATGTGCCGAGCCTCGTCCGACCTATCAAAGACCCTGTCTGATGTTATTAGTCATGTCCACACGTGCACAGTACCGCGGTCAACCCGCAATTACCGCCTGGACGTAGGTACCCTGGGGCACGACGACCCCGCAGTGGGGCTTTTGGCACCAGAAGGAAAAAGAAGGCCCAAGAGTAAAAAAAAAAAATTGAAAAAAAAAAAAGAGGGAGAGAGAGATAGACGACGACGACGACGGCGACGACGGCGAGTGGGGTCCGGCGAGCGGGCGGCACTCGGCTTCCTCCGACTGCCCAGACCAGTGACTCAACTCAACAACTTCGATCTCCCCCGCGGACGTGGCCCAGCGCCCCAAATCAAAAGTACCATCACGGCCGCTCCCAACTTGTGTGCTCTCCCTTCCTTCTCTCCAAGATGCCCATGTACGTTATTCGGACCGCTTTCTGCCCAGATCCACTGCGTACCAAAGGCCACACACGCTGACCCTGTGCCCGCCAAATTCCAGGCTCAAGGAACCATGGAAGAAATACAGGCCGTTCCCTCCCCTCAACCTACCCGACCGGCAGTGGCCTTCGAAAACGATTGAAAAGGCGCCTCGATGGCTGGAAACCAGTCTCCGCGACGGAAATCAGAGCAACCCGGACCCGATGGTGCGTAAACCCCCCGTCGTCACACTACTTGGAGAGATGCTTGGGACATTGTAGCATTCGCCCGTGCTTGGACGGCCGGCTGATGGTCCAGACACCAATCACAGAACGGGGACGAGAAATGGCGTTTCTTCAAGATGCTCTGCGATATAGGTTTCAAGGAAATCGAGGTCTCCTTCCCTTCTGCCTCTCAGACCGACTTCGACTTCACGAGACGCCTGGTCGAGACTCCCGGAGCCATTCCAGACCACGTCGCCATCCAGGTGCTGTCGCCTTGTCGCCCTGATCTGATCAAGCGCACCGTTGAGGCCGTTCAGGGTGCCAAGAACGCCATCATTCATATCTATCTTGCCACCAGCGAGTGCTTTCGGCGAGTCGTCTTCAATTACTCTGAAGAGGACACCCTTGAGCTGGCCGTGCGTTGCGCCAAGCTCGTCAGGTCCCTGACAAAAGACGACCCCTCTCAATCAGGCACCAATTGGCAGTTCGAATTCAGCCCCGAGTGCTTCTCCGATACCTCACCTGCGTTCGCCGTCAAGGTCTGCGACGCCGTCAAGGAGGCTTGGGGGCCTACAGTCGAGACGCCCATGATTGTGAATCTTCCGGCTACGGTCGAGAACGCCTCCTGTAACGTGTTTGCTGATCAGGTTGAATACTTTTGCAGGCACATCTCGGAGCGCGAAAAGGTCTGCGTCAGTGTGCACAACCACAACGATAGGGGTACCGCCGCCGCCGCCGCCGAGTTGGCTCAGATGGCCGGCGCTGACCGAGTCGAGGGATGTCTCTTTGGAAACGGCGAGCGTACCGGCAACGTCGACCTGGTCACCCTCGCCCTGAACCTGTACACCCAGGGAGTTCCCTGCGGCTTGGACTTTTCAAACCTGAACCAGATTATCGACGTGGTCGAGAACTGCAACAAAATCCCCGTCCATCCTCGCGCTCCATACGCCGGCTCCCTGGTGGTATGTGCCTTCTCGGGAAGTCACCAGGACGCCATAGCGAAATCGATGCAAAATCGCCGGCGCGAGGGCAAGACCTACGAGGACCGCTGGGAAGTGGCGTATCTGCCACTGGATCCAGAGGATATCGGCCGCACCTACGAGGCCATCATTCGTGTCAACTCTCAGAGCGGCAAGGGCGGCGCTGCCTGGATCATCCTACGCAAGCTCCACTTGGATATCCCCCGCGGGCTGCAAGTTGCGTTTTCCAAAGTTGTCCAAAAGAAGGCCGACAGTCTTGGCCGTGAACTCCTAGCCGAGGAAATCACTTCTCTTTTTGAGGCGACCTACTTCCTCCGCGAGAACCCTCGGTTTTCCCTTGTGGACTACTCCATCACCCCTGACCGCTCACAGTCTCCTGCACCGCCCTCGCCGGGCAAGACGCAGGACACCAAGAACCTAATGCGTGTCTTTGAGGGTGTCATCTCCGTTGATGGTAAAGAGATCAAGCTCCGTGGACGGGGCAATGGTCCTATCTCTAGCATGGCAAATGCCCTCAAGGATCTTGGCATCGACCTCGACGTCAACGACTACAAGGAACACGCCATTGGCGAGGGCCGTGGCGTCAAGGCTGCATCGTATATTGAGTGCAAGATTGGCAACACCAAGCAGACGGTGTGGGGGATCGGCATACATGAGGACGTGGTCCAGAGCTCCCTGATCGCGCTGCTGAGCGCCGCTACCAATGTAAGCCGCCGCGGAATCATCTCCTGGAGCGACTTGATGTCAATCCGCTGTCCTCTCTGGTTCCCGCAGGTTTCGCTGACACATAGCTGCAGTTCGTCACGAGCAGACCCGGAAGTCCTGTTTTCAAGCCAAATGCGGCTCGTCCCAAGGCGCTCGGCCCCAACGGTGCCAATGGCGCGGCCGAGGAATCTGCCGATGCTCCTCGGGAGACTGCCGGGGTAATTTCTATGCTGGAGGACAAGGCGAAGGGCATGTAGTGTAGGATACGGGGCGACGCCGGAAGATGGCGCGCTGTCCATCTTTTCTTTTCTTTTCTGGTTGTTCGTCATGTGCGGGAAACGGGGCCATGTTCAGGAATCTGGGTCAAGAGGGAAAGTCATGGAGAGGGAAAGTCATGGAGAGGGAAAGGTCTTGGGAGGCAGAATGTCGGGGCAAAGGCAGACGCACTCAACGTACTGTATGTAGTCTGTACCCAGAAAGTGAGCTCGTTGAAGATTGCGTTTGGCTGTGTGCATCTGCCGAGACATGCAATGTATGACGTAGCTCAGGTGCTTGGAAGACCTTTTTACGCGTCGCAAGAGTACTGGACGAGACTCTAGATGGGCTACAGCAGGGAGCAAGCCTTGGGCCACGGGCAGCTCGTAGGGCTCGCCCCCCGTCGTGACGACGGCCATGGCGGTGGATCGTGGGGACTTTTCGGGGCCTACGGCGGAGGCCGGGACGTTGTGACTCGGTAACTTACAAGTCAATCGGTTGAGCGGGTGACGTATCACAGACGCGGGGATTTAATTGATACATGAGACATATGTGGCTAACGAGGCGAAGACTGCTCCGTACTCCGTACAGAGAGACCAGTATCGCTAGCCAGGAAAACTGTGCGTCATGGTCACACCTGGCCTACGTACTTTGGCATTGCTTCTTCCATTCAAGCCACCCTCTGCGCTGGGCCCCTTGATCGCGGGCCTTGGCGCCTCGCGTCGACCCAACCAAGCGTGTGACAGCGGAGCATCCTGGACCCTCCCCGTCTCTGCGTGCTTGCCGCACTTCGGCCGAGGCCTCTGTCGGCGGCGCGGAAGATCCAGGACCGTGAGACACTCCCTCCGCTCAACGGGGCTGCGTTTGTCAAGTCGGACGTGTCGGGACGCGGCTCACTTGTGACGGCAAGGCTGGCCGATGTAGTTACGTGCTTCGGGATTGGCAGTCAGTTCCGAAACCTAGTTGACACTATGCGCTTTCGAGACGTAACAGCGGCTGGCGGAAGACGCGAACAAGTCACAGAGGGCTGGCCTTGACCCGTCTCGAGAGCCAGTCATTGCCGTCGTCCTCACCTTGCGCCTCTGCATCCACGACAAAAACCGCGAGAAACAAACGCGCCCCGGGGCGTCTTTCATCCTGCCATCCGTTGCCACGCTCATGGGGGGCAAGAAGAAGGAAAAGGGTCCTTGGAGGAATTAATTTTGTGCATCTTCTCCGTTTTGAACCTACATCTCGGCCCTACAAGCCGTCTTTTGAAACTTGTCTAATCGAATACTAATTTGAGTGCCTGCTTGGGCCATGTATCGCGCTGACTTGAATTCGGCAGTGCAACGTTAAAGTCCTCGCAACTCAGACCATGGAAGCAATCCCTCCCCTTTTCCGCCATGCACTCTCAGTCGTCACGTATGACGCCCGGTCCCTCAGCAACGGCCCTGTTGATCTGGCTATCCACAGTCAGTCTGGTGTCTGCCGGCGCCACCAGGACGGCCAAGGCGGACCTAAAGTCGGCCCTTCCCAGCAGTAACTGGCCATCTAGCTCCCTGTTGGACGCGACGATAACCGTCTTCTCCGTCTCAGTGAACTCATCTAGAGCAATGAACAAGTTGCAATTCGTCTCTGGTTCACCCGGGAATAGACTGCGCACGATGGCGTCGCATTCAACGGCGGAGGCTCCGAGCAAGGCGGGCGGCACTTGCGGTGCTGATTCTTGGAAATTGCCCGCTTTGCCCGAGTGAAATGGTGCTTCTCTCAGGGAGGTGACAAAGGCCATGTGGGGTGTGGCGGTTTCTTCGTCGCCCCAGTCCTGATCGTAAGTCTCTTCCAGGAACTGGTTCAGAGTCTGGATAACTGCCCAATTAGCCGACGTGGTGATGCAGAGTTATGCGAGCAACGTGCCTTGAGGCTGACTTTTGCGGTTTGGAAGATGGGGATGCAGGGAGGGTCTGTGTCTCGACCTTCTGCATCTCCATCTGTGCCCCAGTCTTGATGGGGAGGGTAGTCCCCCGTGTCTATGTGACTAGGTCTAGATCTAAACTCGTCTGCCCTCTGTTTGCTCCAAACTCCACCGATCATGGTGGCCTCGTTTCGCAAGTCGCGCACGACTTTTGTAAGCTGATTCTCGGAGGATGCTTGGATGGCTGCGAGGGCGTCGGCGGCTGAAGCCAGCTCGCACCGGAAAGCGATGTGGATGTCATTGCTCTCCTCTTCCTCACGTCCATCTACTGCGATCTGGCAAGTCGTTCCATCATCGTCTGTAGTGTCGTCGAGAATGACAAAGGATTTGTGACTGATGTGGCCATAGTCTCTCGACTTGACCGCATCCATGAATTCGCAGAGACAGTCGTGTGCATCTGGAATGTCCTCAGTGAACGGGCTTATGAACGACTCAAGCCTGTCGTCATCTCGATTCGTTATCAGCTCCCAGAGATCCCTCTTGGCCACCAGTACGAGTTTGTCGCCGGAGAGGAGGTCTCTCAAGATCTAGCAACCGTCATTTTCAGTCCAAACTTGGAGGGTTCAAAAGTTTAGTGCAGCAAACCTCGGCCTCAATGTCTGCCGTGCAGACAATTGGGAACCGGACGTCTGGGGTGGACTGGCTGGACGACGTGACAGCCATGACGGAGGAGATGCGGTGAAAATTGCCTGCAAGGGACGGCTCTTCCAACAAGGTCGGTTCGGAATGGGGATCCCAGTGGGCTTGTTGAGTGGTGTCAAGTTTGGCCGAGTCATCGAGCTCGAATGGGTTTAGCTGTCTGGCGTTTTGCACCAGAACTCAGAACAGTCGAGCGAGCGAGCCACGGCGCTTGAGTAAGGTGGAAAGCGCGACGCAGAGGTTGACATTAATGATGGAAGTGTCAAGTGCATATGTCATGTAGTTACATGTGTTATGTAACGCACGTACTCGGAACGTACTCACTAACTTGCTACCCCGGTGGACCATTCAGCACTCAAGTAGTCAATACTCCGTATACTTGAGTACTTAAGCATGTGTGCAGGTCATTGTCTGGTGACGATATTTTATGCAGGACAATGCAATGCACAATGCACCAGGTCGGTCTCGGCCGGTCCGGCTCTGCATCTTCCAGTCTGCATCTGCCACCGCCATCAATCAATCTTGCAAAAGCGGCACACGAACCGCGGTCAAAGATGAGAAGCACCACACTTCACGACGCGCCTCGAGGGTCTCGGCAAGCCGCTCCGATGCAGCTTGGTCAGAAGAACGTCAATATCAACTTGGTAGGTAGGGAGGCAGTCACCGATGTACACGGTTGGTGATGGCCGTTGGAACTTGATCTGTTGCACCAGAGACACGCCGGCAGCGTTACGGCGCCACCAGACTCTTTCTCTGCCGATGGCCGACTGACCCCCATTGCGTGTGGTAGTAGTCCAGGCGTTTGTCACGGATGCAGGGACGACTCGTGAGATACAGAAATCGTCACTCCCGACAAGGCGGATTAGGGTTAGCTTGGCTGCAGAGCCACCATCTGCCCGAGGATGCGTTGCAAGGTATTGCACGGCCTGGCTGGGCGGCCTTGACCCCGAGCCCGAGGCCAAGCCTGGGCCGGCCACGTTGATCAAGGCTCTGTCCTGCGCGGGCAAGGTGCCATGCCATGACGGCAAATTCCAAGAGAGAGCAAGACAAAGTTGGGCAGCGCCTGCGACTCTCGACTCCTGCGAGGCGCCAGCCTTGGCAGAATGTCTGACCATATGCTCAGACATGGCATAGTACTAATGTCGAAAGCGGCACGACGTTTCTATAAATAACCGCCATCTTCGCATACCTGGGGCTGGCCGGCTCATACACGACTATATCTCTCACGGCAACTGCGTTCAAGTAAACGTACGGAGCAAGGACAGCTACAACAATTTGCCAGTCACCGACACATCAGGCCGCTCCGCCACGGCTAGGGAACTTCCCGTCGTGTTTCAGCTGAACCAACGTGGCGTGTCGCATCCGAAAGGATGCCTTCGGAGCCCCTAGTTATTGGAAGCGGCGTGCACTGAGACTTGTCCACAAAGCAAAAGCTTAATGAGCCTGACTGCCGAGCTTTGGAAACCTTGGCTGTCTTCCCATCTATTGCAGAACGGGATGTGTGTCTGCCAACGCACCGCAAAAAGGAACGTCCACCCGCCCCGTTATCAAAAGTTGGTGCGGGTGCTGGAGTCCCATATTGTCCCACGCTGGCCTCGACCGCACGTACTCTGGAATGAATGTGATGGGCGTGGAACGGCTCGGATGTCTCCATCCATCGAGAGGGTGTCTGGGTCGAGGTGTCGTCAACACCAAACTCTGCCGTCTGTATTTGTGGCTATCCGTGCTCGCTTTATATGTCACGGGGTCTGCTCGCAATGTGGCGTCTGGACGCAGTGGTGGAAAGCCATCACCATCAGCTACGTGCTTGGTGATAGTTGCAACCCAAGAATAGCCCTGGTTGGAACCACGGTTGGGGAGGCTCTGTCCATGAGCCTGTCGCCACCACAGACTTGCCATTCACTCAGTTCGCGTCCCGCAGTCGCACATGTACGTCGGTCCCGGTTCTCGCACTCGCTCAGATGTTGCGTAGGCGGCTAGGGAATGACATATCTCCTGGGTTCTGCTGCACCCATGGGCAATGGGTTCTGCATCTCTTCCCATGTCTACGCAACGAGCGTCCAAAACAAAGGAACCTATCCACTGTCCTGGCCTGTCCACGCCTCCGCTTGCTGCTGCTGCTGCTGCCATCACGCACCTCAACATGTCCTGGGAGGCCTTTGGGCACGGCCAGAGCGTCGTCAGCTTTGTATCCGGTATCGTGACGGTGGTCGGCGCCGCGGCGGGATTGATCGCCGCCGGCCAGCAGATCAACAAGCGCAACTTTGAGAACAAGTTTGGGCCAACGCACTACGAGAAGGACTGGATGGGATACTTCGCCATGAAAGTGCCGCCCTGGTTCAAGGCCCTCGTGCAGCCGGTCCCTCAGCCGCCGAACCTGCCCGCCGTCTCTGGCTTGATAACGGCCGGGGACGACGGCATGTTCACGTCCTCCATGGTTGCGTGGATGCAGCCGGGCTACCAGAAGGTTTCTTGGCTGGCCCTCTACGAGGCGTTTTTCGTCGAGTACGCGTGGGACTGCTTGTGGACGGGAAAGGAGGCAGCTTTGCGAGACGAAGACTTTTCCGACTTTGTCGACAAGGCAAAGGAGGAAGTGCAGCGGAAGATTGAAAAGGCGGAATATGGAGACGCCAACGCCCATCCTCCGGTGAGCTTGCCGGCATGTCGTCGTCCTCTCCCGAGCTGACGTGTCAAAAGGTGTTGAGAGGCGTGCTGAGGTTGATGCGCTCTACTTACTTGCTGTTGGCCTGGGCCATCAGCCACGCCGTCTGTTCGACAGGATCAAGGGTCATTCATGCCATGTTCCCATGTCCGTCGGCCCAGACGGCGGCGGCGGCGGCCTCCGGACTCCGTGTCGAGACGATATCGCCGCTTCTCAGCGAGATACCCGTCATCGATCACCACCTCCTCTACTACAAGTGGGGACCTACGTCGACGAACTCAAAGACCATAGACCGTTGCAAGCGCGATGTCGAGGCGGGAAGCAAGGTCAAGCTGTCCCGGTGCGCTGGCCCGCTGCTTGTCAAGAGCCTACACCTCAAACGCTTCGAGACGTCTGTCTGGTCCTCGTACGACCGGGGCGGTTGGCCAGAAGACCGGAGAAAGCTCTGGACGTACAAGGGGAAGCCGTGCCTGGTCATCTTCCGACACGAGTTGGAGTCGTTGGCGGCCTTTCTCGGCATCCAGCTCAAGCTCCGCCGTCCTCGCCGACCCGAAGGCACCGGTGCATTCGGTGCCGTCTTGGTGTCGGAAGAAGACTCGTACACGCACATCCGGCTCATCTACGAACGCCCGGGGGGGCATGAGTACAAGCCGGCCGGGGGTTCTGGCTATTCGACGCTCTTCGCAAAACACATGGTGTGCGGATGTCTCCCTTTCGCGCACACCGTGTCCGAGGACCAGAGCATCGTGGTTCACACCGCCGTCGTCTCGGAAAAAACCAAACAAGACGTCAAGGCTGGTACGCCCTTCGACAGCCGCGGCGCGCCCCCGTCGGACGAATCCTTCCCTCCGCCCTTGTCGAATAGCGGCCTGGCCGTGACTGACTACTGCTTTCCGTATCCCGCGACCAGTAGTGGTGACGGGGAGCGCGAGTGTCAGGGCCCGGGGAGCTTGTCATTCATGGACGGGAAGCGGCAGATCGACGCCGGCACGTGGAGTGATGCCGTTGCCGGCGTCGCATTCGGAGGGCTCGTGCCCATGGCAACGAGTCCGCTCATCGACATAGTTGCGTACGTCGTTGGCGGCAGGGTAGAGAAGGAATCGGAGCTGTCTGCCTTCTGGCGCGTCATGACGGACATCTGCGAACATGCCAAGAGAAGGGTCCCCGGGGCGGCGTCCATTCCTCTGTTCGGCTCCGCGTTCGATTCCATCGCGCAAGCCAGCTACTGCACACCAGCTTCGTTCCACGACCTCTTCACCGGCGCCGCGAATGTAGACGAAGTGGTTTGGGTCCTGAGCTTGTACACGACCATGCTCGAGTATCTCATGGCCGCCATTGCGCCGGGGCAGGAAAACAGAGACGCAGACGCAGAGCCGCAGCCGCAGACGCAGACGCAGCAGTCGCCAGTACAGCTAGTGTTTGAAGCATGCGTCGCGGAAATATCTCAGCAATATGAGGCCGCAGTCAGAGCCACAGACGAAGGAACTGCCTCTGGTGACCGGTCGAGCACAACCGTGACGGCGGACCAAGAGACGGAAATCGAGACGACGCTAAAAGAAATAAGTGACAAGCTCAAGAATAATGAGGACATTACCGTGCAGGACTGCGGCAGGGTGGCGAGATGCATCATCATGGCCTGGGCAAGGCTCGTCAAGACTGTCTCCTGGGAGAAGGAGGAGAAGAAGAAGAAGGAGAAGAAGAGGGATGCCCACGCGGGCTACGTGGTGCCTCCGACCAGAGACCTGCCGTATATAGCTGCATGGGAGTAGTCCAGTTCTTCCCTCTTGACCCTTTGCGTCTCTTGCCACGAGTCCACGACTACTGCTGCCATCTGTCTGACTTGCCAAAGACGCCGTCGCAGAGAAGTCTTCGGCAACGCAGCCAAGACAAGAGTAGGTGACGGCGGGAGTGTGTATCTGTATGCGCAGAAGACGAGCTGCACTCACATTTCACACAGTCACGCGTACAGGCAGAAGCCGCGGCACGCTGGTCCACGCATCCCATTATTCAGTCATCTCTGCTGTGGCACTCTTAGTCAAAAGAGCGTCTGGCGACAAGAGCCCCTCGACCCCTCGGCATCTATTACATCAAGAATTCCCCAGTGTATATTGTGTTATTTGCTCCGCGAAATTGTCGGGACCGGCCAAGGTGAATCGGTGCAAGACCCAAATGCTAGTCAATTCTCTAGTGCCTATCCATGAGCCATTGGTCTGCAGGTGCAAATAAGCTATCGCGCAAGAGAGTGAAACCAGGCCGGCGATCAACACACTTACTTGCTACAACCCAAGTCGGTGCTCTACTCGACCATGACCACGTCTCGTGCGCCATCTCTCGTCGCTCAAGCATCGCGAACACAGCCTACAGAGAGGCCTACGTCTAGTGAGTGAGTCCAAAGCCTGCATGCTCCAAGTCCCGAGACTCCTGCCAAGCACGTCCCTTGATCCTTTATACATCGAGTGTCAGACCCAAAGTTTGCCTGGAAAACTCCCAAACCCCTCCGTCTCTCCGGATACACCGCAACCTCCACATGGACACGTCTACAAATGCTCCCCCTCGCCGGGGCATATCGTCAGAGACGCCACGCCACGTACCTCCTCTACCACGCAAGGGCAAGAAGCACACGGCATACTCGGCTCGTATCCGACTGCCCGTCAGTACAGACCACCGTCCTCTATCCTCCATCCTCCAGCGTTCTGTACTCGACACGGTCGAGCATCACCATCACCATGGAGAGGGAGAGAGAGAGAAGCACAAGTGCCAGTGACCGCTGCTATATTTCAGCTACATATCCCCGCTCCTCCAAACACAGCGTGGTATTCTAACTCCGCCAACCCATTTTATATCGAGGTATCATTAAGCGTAGCATGCAAAATCCTTTTTGAGGAAGAAGAGACATCCGCTGGCTCGCATTGCGGCGGAAGCGAAAAAAAAAAAATAATCAAATGATACCGGCAAGGCCGCACCCCTACGCTGTCCCCACGGTCGTCTATTCCAGAACAACTACTTCGTTGCCCTGCGCCGCGCCGGCTCCCCTGCTTATCGCGTTCCGAACAGCCTCGTCCACGGCCAGCAACATGTGGACGACGCCGCTTTGCGGAGACCCAGCCGCGCCCGTGCAGAGGCCGATCCAATCCTCGCCTCGTTGGTTCCAGACCCGTTGCAAGGCTGTGGAAACGCCGTCCTGGGCGTCTGTTTTGGCGTCGGAGCGCCAAACGTGCCACCATGCCTGGCTACGACGGGGCTGCATCTTGACTTCCAGCCGGACGGGGTGCGTGAGCGTCTCGGGGTCCGACGTGATGGTGTATTCGACGCTCATCCATGCCACCGTCTTCATGGAGAACTCTATGCGGCCCTGGCCGGCGGCCTGGATTGGCTCCCACTCGGTTTCCATCTTGTCAATGGCCTGGAGGGCGGGCAGTGACGCGGGCAGCCACGCAGTCAACACGCCAATGCCGCCGTCACTATTGACCAGCTGTCTCATCAGGTCGAGTACTCGGAGGTGGGGGTTACCCTTCTCGATTTCGATGTCAATGTCGTCGTTGGACAGATCTAGAACCACACGCCACCGCTGGGGCTCGTCTTCCATAACCTGGTCTTCTTCTTCTTCTTCTTCTTTCGTCTCTTTCGTCCTGAGCTCGCTGTAGTAGAACGTGATTTGCCGTAGAGTCACTGATTCGGTCGTAATGGTGCCGCTGGCACTCTCGAGTGCCTCCAAAAAGTTGACGAATCGGTCAATGGCCTTGATTCGTGACTTGAGCGTGTCGAGTATGGGCTTGCCTACTGCGCGTTGAATACGCAGAGCAAACTCGCGTCGTCTAGGATTGTAAGATACATCGCGGTCCGCGAGACCGTCAAGCGAGGCAAACCTCGAGGGTTTCCTAACCTTGAGGATCGCTTCCGACGTGCAGATCAGCTCGTTTTCCTCGGTTCCGTCGTGGCCATTTTCGGCCTTGGATAGACATCTTATGCCCCTGAAAGTAATGCTGACAATGTTGTCTGCCCATGCTTTCTTTCGCACCGACGTAGCACCCGAGGCTTGTTGGATCAGCGATAGAAGCCCCATGTCACCAGGCTGCCCTTCGCTGTTGGACAACCCGTCCTTGTCCGCCTTGCTTTGGTCAAAGACCATGGAGGGAAACAATGCGGAAAGCGCCACGTCGGTTGATGGCAGACGCGCTGTTTGAGCGAGGCACAAATCAAACTTATGACTCGACCTGGTCTTAATCTTCTGTCGATGCAATTCTCTGATGTCGACTGCCTGGGCAATGATTCCTGTGGTCAAGAATGACAAATTCTCCCAGAAAGTGTCTGACAAGTCTGGGTAGCCGTTGTTGAATGGTAGTTTTGCCTGGAATCGGAGTGCTTTGTTTGTCTCATTGGGATTGCTGTCATTCTCATTAGTCTCCGGGACAGGTCACAGGGCGAGGAGTGGGAAAGGAGAGCTCACGACTCGAGCAGCCACCATTCGTCGCCATTTAGGCTCAACACAACGACCACAACCCAGTTTGAAGCCCATCCGTCCTTCTGCAAGCAGATGACGCGAGTCCAGTCTCGCACTCTGATTGCCAGTTTGAGTTCTTCCGCCGCCATTGGTGGTTTTCTGAGACGCCAACCCATCAAAGTTGCCCTACGGTGTAACTCATCCTCCATGATTGCACAGCGAAGAGCCTCCAGGCAGTTGAGACCATCCTCCGCGGGATTCCTTCCCATGTTAAGCTGGTGTTCAGGCTGCATGGTAAACCTGGAGGGCGGTTTCAGAGCGAACACGCCCGTCATGGGTTCGACAAGCATTGAAATTTGTCCGCTGTGTCCTACTTGCGTCGTCAAACTCGAAAACGCCGGGTCCGTACTCGAAACTCGAAGAGCCATGCTGGCCTCGCGGCTCTTGAATCGTGCCGCTGTAAAAAGCTTGTCGCGTATGCTGCTGAGGATGTGTTCGATGTGTCGAGCAATGACATTTGTTAGTAATGCTTCTGCCGAGAGCTCATTCACGTCAAACCTGATCTCTCCTCCTTTCACCTCCTTGTTGTCGCGGTACCACTTCGCCACCAGTCGGCTTGTTGACGATATGTCCTCTTTACTGTTGCTTGAGCGATTACTGTTGACTGCAATCAGGATCCAGCTCTTGGACCCCATGGTTGTAGACCGTCCCGTCCAGTATTGGATTGAAAGCGCCCGGTTCAGAGGTTCAACGTTTAGTGTTCCTATCCAGGAGGTGCGACTTAGTTGCGTGGCTTGTCTTTTCAGTTCATTAATCTTGGTCGTCAACACCAGCTCGTGGAGAAACTGGTAGCAACCGTGGAGACCCTCTTTCCCAAGGACATCATTGACGCAGTTTTCGAGATGATTTCGTAATGATTCAGGGATCGATGAAGCTGCCGGTTTAAAAGCGTACCGAAAGTCAATGAACCAGAATTGCTTCTCGAAATCCTCATCCGCAATGGTCAAGTCAACTTCGAATTCGCCGTCAACCTTGAAAGTAACTCGTCCAGATCCGATCTCGTAGTTACGAAAATGATACGGGATCTTGTCAAAGTCCTCAAGGTTGAGCCTCAATGACAGCAATGTGTTTAACTCGTTCACCCACTTCAGCTGAACTTCCGGTGTTAGATGGGGGGGTTCGATATACCCAAGCTATCAAGCCCGATTAGTCGCCATCCTGTCAAATCGCACGAATCAAGGATTGTTTCAACTTACATCAGGCATCCAAGGAGCACTCCCGGTAGAGAGTACTTGGAGGGCCGTCTTTAGATCCGGACTCGGCATGCGGGCAAATGCGAGGTCCCGTTTCACATTAACCATCTCGTCGAGAGCAGCGTCGTAGAGGATCCTTTGCTGATCTATGTGAAACTTGAGATCGATAAGTTTGCTGACAAGATGGGCTTTCCTGCTCCATTCTGTGATGACGAGGGCCTTGAGCCACTTTCCATGCCATTCTTGCGCAAAGTTGGTCAGTGCACCCTTCTTTCTCAGGTTTTCTGCCGAGCTATCGTCTGGTGCGCTGGATGAAAATGATGAAGTGCCATTCGCCGCCGCCTGCGGGAGCGGCATCTTGGCCATTTCGGCGATTTTGTCTTGGAGAGCATTGTGTGAGGTCTGCGCCAGGCGCGTGAGAAGAAGTGATAAAGGGACAAATCCTTGGGTGATATGTACAATTTCGTCGGGGAGGTCGTTCATGCGGTTTGTCATTTTTTCGGCATCTCCGTTTCGATAGCATTCTAGCGATCGTGATTCGTCGTTGCCGTTGATAGTTCTGGCACTGCCATCTGTCGCCGCAGCATCGGAAGCTTTCTCCTTGGGGAATCCTGCGCCCTGCACAACGCCATTGGCACCGTTAACACCATTCATGGAGGAGTCCCTATCATGATCGGTGCGCGTGCCATTATGGCCGCTCGATTCCATTGTGATGACGCCGGGCATTTACCCTCCTCCAACGGCCCGCCTCTCCGGGAACAGTTTCCACAGCCGTCGCCCGTGACAACTTCGTTAGGCAGACGTTTGTGGTTGGACGTCGTGAGGAAATGGTACCGCCGACCATGGGGGCTGAATTCGGTTATTGCAGAGGTTAGCGCAAGAGGCGCATGCTCTCTGGGACTCCCGTCCCACGCAGTGTCCGGCGTAAGGCGCTAAAGCACGTGGAAGCGTCGCATGAAAGGAATCGAAAGCCCTTTGGCTATTTGACAGTCCTATATCCAAAGGAAAGAGAGCGGTCTCCGGCGGCCGTATGGTTTATGATCGCGTGTTGAGGTCGTGAACCCGAAACAAAGATCTCGCCTCGAAGACTCGGGAGGGTGACAAGGGGAGGATTGACGCGGCTGGAGGATGGATATCGTAGAAGGCTGTAGTATTGATACTTGATACAAATACAAGTTGATATGCTGACTCCGGTGTTCCCTTTTTCAAGGGATGCGATGACGTTTTAGGTGATGCAACGCGCGATTGCGGCGATTCTGACTCTGACGGGGACGAAGTGGTGATGCGGTCATGGCAGCTACGGTTCTGCGCTTCTGGCACAAGGCCGGGTCATGTGAGAGCAGGTGCACGAGCCACATTTTCCGTTCTTGGGCGTCTTGGTTATTACATAATCCGTCTCTTTGGGTGGCATGTGGAGACTCCTGTCGGCAAAGCTAAACGCCAAAGAGGAAATCTTTCCAGCGACCACCCAGATATTGAGCCATCCATGGTCTCTTATATTTTTAAACACACAACATGCAGTTCAAGAGTCTACAGTTTAGCCAGTTCTTTGCGCCAAACTACCATGAGCTGAAATTGAAAATGTTTTGCTCTATTTATCCGGCCGGTCCCCATCCGCTGGTGGACATTAAGTACCGACAAGCGCCACAAAGCACTCCTTTTGTTTCATTTGCCGTCAATAAAGCCAGCCAGCCACCTTAAAAAAAAGCCGACTTCCAAAGAGCGAGTGGGTCCCATTCAAAACATGACTCTTTGAGCATTGCCGTTCAGCTGACAAGAAATTAGCTGGCAATTCCGTAGAGGTGAAAACGTTTCTAAAATAGCACAAACATGGTCAACGACGGTATCAACGACTTACAACTTGTTTGGTGGGGCAGCCGTAGTCGTGGGCCATTGGTAGCCGGCGGCATCACTGAATTTATAGCCGTAAGAAGCAGTGAAATCATCAAGAACCGCAGGACCACGTGAGCCTAAGCATAACCGGCATCAGTCTATCCAGTCCTAGTAGAGTGTCGGGGCTCAACATACCGTATGGATACTCCATAGGGATAATTTCCTTGTTGTCATCCAGGTAGTGGAGCAGGGGGGTGAAAATGCGCCAGCTAGCATCCAGCTCATCGTCGCGAACAAAATTGGAGTGGTCGCCCTTGAGACAGTCCAGGACCAGAGATTCGTAAGCCTCGGGAATCTTGAGATCCGAGAATCGTCGTCGGTAAGTAAGATCCAGCTCGGTAACCACAGTCTGCATGCTCAGACCAGGCAGCTTCGAGTTCATCTTAATGTACACACTCTCGTTGGGCTGTATGCGCATGACCAGCTCGTTTCGGGGGATGTCCTTGAAGATACCAGAGGTGACGTCCTTGAACTGGATTCGAATCTCGGTCTTTTGCTCGTTCAGGGCCTTGCCGGCCTTCATGATGAAGGGAACGCCGTCCCAGCGCTCGTTCTTGATGTACGCGACCAAGGCACAGAACGTGGGGCATCTCGAGTCTTTGGGAACAGTGTCATCTTCCTTGTATGAAGGTTTGCTGCCGTCCAGCGACTTTCCGTATTGTCCAATAATTACATTCTTGGGCTCGATGGCAGGAATAGCACGCAGGACGCGTACTTTCTCGTCACGAATATCTTCCGAGTCAAATGATATGGGACGCTCCATGGCCAAGAGGGTCAAAACCTGCAGCAAATGGTTCTGCATGACGTCCCGAATAATGCCAAACTCATCAAAGTATCCTCCACGGCCTTCTGTGCCGAATGGCTCCTTGAAGGTGATTTGAACATTGTCGATGTGGTGTCGATTCCAAGTTGCGCCAAGAAAGGAGTTACCAAATCTGAGGATGAGAATATTCTTGACCATTTCCTTACCAAGGTAATGGTCAATACGGAACAACTCCTCCTCCTTCCAGTCAGGTTGGAGTGACTTTTGCAGTTCACGGGAGCTTGCAAGATCCTTGCCGAAAGGTTTCTCGACCTGAAACAGCCCCAGTCAGAAGGCAATGCATCATGGTTGGCAATGGAGAATTGGCTGGGGAACAAATCGACGTACAATAACCCTGGCAATGCCCTTGGGCGGGTAGCAGCACTTCTTCAAATGCTGTGAAACAATTGTGAAAACGCTAGGAGGAAGAGCCATGTAAAACAATCGGTGAGTCTCGGGGCGGCCATCTTCAATTTCGGCCAGGTGGCTGTTGAGGTTTTCAAAAGATTCGTCCTTGTCGTACTGGCCCGAGATGTAGGAGCAAAGGCCCAGGAAACGCTCGAGCTGCTGCTCAATCTCCTTGGTAGGGGTTTTGATGTACGACTTGATGCGCTTGAGATACTCGTCATGGTCCATCTTGGTGCGCGCGTATCCGATGATTCTCGCGTCCTTGGGCAGAAATTGATTTCGATACTACTGCCGGTTAGCACAACAGACGCCGGTGGTTCAACTGAGCCCGATGCACGAGGCCACAGCTCGAAGAGACATCTGCTCACCAATCCAAAGAGCGCTGGGTACTAAAGGACAGAGGCAGGCAGGCTCGTTAGCGCAAACGTCACGACAGGACATGGACTGGATTCTTTGGGGACAATACGAGGCCCTACCGTCTTCTTCTTGGCCAAATCGCCCGACGCGCCCAGCACGACGATGGACGTATTTTCCTTCAGCTCCATGGTTCTGCTGTATGTCGGCGACGAGGGTCAGTACAGTACAAGACGCGCGACAAGAGGGAGTGGGAAGCTCGGAGACAACGTCCTCCCCCACCCAAAAAGAGCTCCCCAGCAGTGCAATGGTGGGGTAGGTGCGGTCATAGCTCGTAGGATGCGCTGGAACCCAGCACTTGAGAGGGCAGTACACAAGGGACGTACGCGGTGTGGTCCATGATGAGCTCTGCAACTCGCACCAGGCGACAGAGATTTCGACGGCTCCAAAGATAGAGTGGAAAAGGAGCACGGCGACGGTCGGAGAATCGAGGATCAGCCCGGGCTCAATAGGAGGGGCGCAGGTGAAGGAGGGGGAGAGGCGAAGCAAGTGTTTCGGAGGAGATGATGAAAGATGTCAGGCAGTGGATTCGGACTACAGCGGAACAGAGGACCCAGACAGGCCGGGTATGGAGTTAAAAACGAAGTTGACCTCAGCTCCTGTGGGCGGCCCCAGGGGCGGGCCAGGGTATCTTGGGCCTTGGCAAGCTTGCCATTGCCCTACACTGGCAAGTTAAAAGTAAGTACCAATTAACTAGTAAGTCGAGCTCCTGCCAGTCGAGCCAGCTCGATTCAAAGCAACCATTAGGCCAGTCACCTGGTGCAACCCGAGCCCAGACGCCGTGCTCCGTAATAGCGCCTTGTTATTACGGCTGCATGACACAGCATTTTGCGCATCATCACTTCATCAAAACCCTCCGCGTCCGGTCCTGTCTCACGCAGTGACTTGGTGCTGATGAGACGGCTGGCTGATGACGGACAAAGCGGGGCAGCGTGGTGCATTAAGTCTCAATCCTACTTAAGTACTCGGTACGGAACCGTCTCGTATAAAGTACTCCGTGATACAAACTTACGAACCTACTTGAGTAGGTACCTAGGTAGGTACCTAGCACCGCAAGTCCCCAAACGTTCCCCTCAAAGCTCAATGCGGAGGGCATGGAGCGACCCAGGTACGTAAGTAAGTACATTAAGTACTTGAGGTTCCCCTCACCCTCGTCTACTCGAGTACCAATTAATATTTGCACCTCTGCCACTTTCTGCATCTGCATTTGATTTGAAGTGCTCAAAAGATGCTACGGTAGGATTCTTCCACTTGCCCGTTTTGCGCCATGCAACCTACTTAAGTACCATCAGCCCGGCGCGACTCGCTGCAGACATTGAGCTTGCACCAGGGGTCAGCTCGTACGAGACTCCGAGCCTTCCGAGTTTGCGCCTCCACTTGCACTCGTCCACTTGATCATCACGATTCACGGCCCTCGGAGTGTGTACCTAGGTATAAGTATGTAACCGTCTCCTGTAGTTCTGCCAAGAAGCTCAGGGCCAACTTGGCTTTGAATGATGGAGTTTGAAATGCATATCTCAAATATTGGTCTGTTCACCCACTCCTAGTAATTCATATCCACGCTGCGCATGCCAAGGCTTGCTGTTGCTACGTACTAGCTGATGTCATGGACGTGCGTACATATAGAAATACTATCAGACCCTGTTTTCTGCTCATCCGTCAACTTCTTTTTTTCCAGTGCATATTTTCCAGCAATAGAATCTCTTTCAAGATTCTGTCTGTCGCCCACAACTTTGCACAATCCTTGTCCCCGACAATTTCAATCGTGCGTCGGCGCAAGCCAGTATTCATCCAGGCCGTCATCTCCAGCCCACTAGACAAGATATCTCAGCACATAATAAATGACCCGGGAAAGAACCTCTCATTGCTCCTCTCGATTCCATCGCAGTCTCTGGAGGTGAAGGTTGATAGTTGATGGGGGCTATGGTGACTAGATTTATGTCCGTCTATTCCCACCGCGTCTCTTGCACCTGCAATGCGTTGATGATGTTCACTTCGCGAGTGGAGTGAGTGGCTAGGCGTAGCCCATGTGGCGGTGCAACCTTCCGCCACCAGGCTCTGCGCGCAAAACTGAAGATGCTGCCCTAATGACCCACGTGATCTGGAGGGCACAAATTTTCGTCCTAGTGACACCACACACCATTATCGCATCCACTCCTCCTCAGCCGAGCATCACGACACAACGACGTGCACAAACAACCAGGGAAAGGTCTTTTAGATAAGACAGTTTCCACCTACTCTTTCATTGTATACTTTGTTTGTTTGGGAAGGTGCTATAACGATACAAAATAATCAGCCAAGATGCCTTCCGAGAGCGGTCACAGACGTGAGTTTCCATTCAATCCTTTTCCTGGCTGAACGAAAGCCGTCGCATTTTGGCGAGGCCCAATCCAGAAGTCAGACCTTTCGCTTACAATGCCACTCGATAGTATACGTCAAGTGAGTAGTCCCTGATGCGATGATGGCCGAATACGAAACATGAATCTTTGCGGTCGGTCGGAAACTGGGAGTTGCACGACTCGACGTCGATGGAATCATTATTTTATTTTTTTTCCTTTTTTGCCGCGTTGGGCCGTGCAACACCCTGGTCGAAGCCCGACTTGCACCACGCTGTGCTGATGGGAATGAATCCCACGACAGAAACGCAACACTCTGCTGACGGCTTGTCGAATTAGGGGACGTCACCTGAGCTACCAGCGCTCCCGTCACGTCACCAGCCCTGGCACCAGCCTGATCAAGATCGAGGGCGTCGACGACACCTCTGCTGCGAAGTAGGTCGCCCGCGAACACCCACTGCCGTGAAGTGGTGGAATTCGGCGTACTAACAGTTGCCCTTTTTTTTTTACTCGCAGCTTCTACCTCGGCAAGAAGGTCGCCTACGTCTATCGCGGCCAGAAGGAGATCCGCGGATCCAAGATCCGCGTAATCTGGGGCAAAGTCACACGGCCACACGGTAAATTTGCACCTTCCCCTCCCCGCGATGTTCCTGTCAAAGTCAGCTCGTCTTCACAGTACACTCCGACTAATGCGGTTTTCTTCCTTTCCTGTCACAGGCAACTCTGGCGTTGTCCGTGCCAAGTTCTCCTCTCCTCTGCCCACCAAGTCTTTCGGCGCCTCAGTTCGTGTCATGCTGTACCCTTCTTCGATATAAGTGCCAGGATTCGGAATGGAGTTGGTAGTGGGGACGGTTCTCATTTGGCTGCATTGGTCGAGGCAAGGATAAAGAGCATATTTGCCTTGGTTTAAGGCATTCCATTCCAAAGGAAAAAAAAAAGACTTCCAAAACCTCGAAATACCCGAACCTTCTTTTTTCCGTCCAACCTTTGCTCGGGGACTTGATTTTTGTACCCTGTGTCTGCATGACGTGAACGCGCGCCCGTGGGATTCGAGCTGAAATATCGACACTTTGTCTCACGACCGATAGTAG
This sequence comes from Metarhizium album ARSEF 1941, assembly GCF_000804445.1. NCBI lineage: Eukaryota > Fungi > Ascomycota > Sordariomycetes > Hypocreales > Clavicipitaceae > Metarhizium > Metarhizium album. The sequence continues at coordinate 516,776 of NW_024467581.1, read as the reverse complement.
CCACGGTTTCTGTTGACGCTGAAACTTGGGTGCGTTTCTTGGTCACCGTCGGCGTCGTTGGCCGATCTGGTGCTGTTTGGTGAAACAATGAGCTGATGATGTCGGGAAATGCTCTGGGAGGAGGCGAACCCGTCGACCAGGCCATGTATGACCCGTCTATATCGGAGAGTAGTTGGCTGTACTGCCCGCCGGGCCAGTCAAGGGCTGCTCGGAGTCACAATCTGGACAAACGGTTGGTTGCTCATTCAGCATTATGCGTTGAGAGCCCCGTTGCTGTCAATTAGGCGTGGGGTGGCAAACCGACGGATGAGACCGCGTTGAAAGCACGGTGAACTATTGTACCGCCGTCCTGGCCACGGAGTGCGTCAGACGTATATCAACTTGGAAGTCATTTTAAGCATGGCTAGCTACCCTGGACCCCTGCGCGCGATCAGCCTCTCCGATAACTCCATGACATCAAGTCGTCCCTCGCGTCGCCCCCGTGTCCGTAATCGCGCTGGTGAGGCGGCTGTTGCGCAGTTCCGATATCAATCACTGGCTGCATTGTCTGGACTGTGGTATATTGGCAGCCATGAGCTTGTGGGAGGGTGCGGGACGGCGCTTGGACACTAGAGATGTCTGTGATGAGCTGTGTGATCACCGGGCGCCATGGGTCGCGCATTCAGTGCCAAAGTATTATTCTGCTTGGTGCCTACTTGAGTACCTTAGGTAGGTATCTGGTGGGTTTAATACCGGCTATGCCAATGTCAGTGCTGTAAGTTATTGTCATTTGTGAAGATTGAGGAAGATGCTCGTCTTACAGCTTGCTTGCATCGACATCATTGGAGGATATGATAGTTGGTAGACATGGCCTGTGTACGTACAGATAGAGGATCCAAGGCATGGTGCTTGGCTTTACTCATTCTGAGCCATTGTACGGGTGGGTACATGGTAACATGGGTGTAGGGTAGCCGTGTAGCGCCCGTATTTGACCAAAAATAACAGGACCAAAGTCGGCCACAATCGGCATTCCACGACATTGGGCTCGCACGGAACAACCTAGCGATGGCGATCAATTGATTGATGGCGAAAGGATGATGGTTTTGATGCAGGTTTGGCGTCAACTTTACTATCAAGTGGCTGTGGGGTGATCCCGCCCAACACCAAGCAGGCGCGCGGTCCTACCGTCGCGGGATGCCGGAACGACAAATGCAGTTCTGTTTGGATAACTTGGCGAATAACTGCTGTCTGGTTAGTCCGTCGATGGGCCGATAACACAACGGGAAGTATGGGCTTGGCCAATGGTGGCTTGGTGGCGAACCGCATTGGTGTCAAAAAGGACAGAGTCGGGTAGCCCGCCATCCCGCACAATTAATTATTCAAACCACAGTCGTGAAACCCTGGCCCGAGTTTGCGACGTGCGCTGGGGACAAAGGAGATTTACACAGGGACTGACTTATTAGCTTGGAAGCAAAATACCTGCTGGACCTACCTGGGTACCTTGGCACCTACCTACTTAAGTAGACAATATAGGTACTTACAGACATCTTGCCAGGTACCAGGTCGTAGTTGTGGTTGCTGCGACAGCGCGACGCTGGTTTGCAGATTTTTTTGCCTTCAATTGAAAACGATTGTCCGGGCTAACAACACGAGCCACGGCGTCGCAGAGGCACGTGTTTATTTCCGGAAGCATCGCGGGTCAAGATTTGAAGCCAAGGTGGTGGCGCCGGCGGCTGATGCAACACCCACGGCCAAGATGCTCGAGATGTAGTCATCCGTACTCCAGACAGGGTGAGGGAAACAAATGTTGATTGCCCGGCGCCCAATGGTTCCTTGCAAATGTCTAGGGCAAGGCGAAATGAGACTTTCTACGAGTCCCAGAACCCGTCAAGTGGCTGTAGGCAGTAAACTGCCAGAGATGCACGTACGAAAGTGGGTGATGAAATTGTCGATGCAGAAGCCACCCCGCCGTGTTCCAAGAAGAAGAGCCCCGCGCCGATCTTTTTTTCTTTTTCTTAGTCCGCCCAGATGTCCATGCATGCATACATCCAAGTACGTACGTAGTATGCAAGTACTTTACATAATAACGTGGGCCAGGATGTGCGCTTTCCCGTGTCGTGTACGGAGTACGCAAATACTATCTACTAGGTTAAGTAGTTAGTATGCATTTGTTTCGTCACAGCGTCATGGGAAACGGACCAGGCTTGTTTCAGATTGATGCGAGAGCAACAGATAGCCGTTGCCGCCAGATGTTGCGCATCAATTGTCTCTGCCGAGCAACATGGGAGCTGGGATGGTGGATGTGGCCTTGAGTTGGTTGCGCACGACTTGCGTCACCATCAAGACATGGCATGTGTGCCAATCGAGCAGAGGAAGCGGCATGGCAAGCCAATTGCGCCCCAAGCCTTGCATATCTGCTCACCAGGATGGTGGGGAGGGACCACAAGGTGGACAACGAACACGAAGTTGGGCATGTTGGTGACGTGTGACGGGCGTGCCTGGCGTGGGAAAAGACAGACTCTGACTGGGTCTGGCGCCGGAATGGAACATGAAAACGCCCACGTCCCCTCATTGGCAGTGTGCAGATGTCCATAATGCCATTTTATTTTTTCTTGTGCCGTCTTGGAGGCGGCCAATTCAGCTGGAAATGACGGGGCTCGAGCAAGGAAAGCCGGGACCAGACTCTTTTGGCTGCTTCTGACTGCTTTGACGGCTGATACTGGTAGAAGCAGAAGCATGTTTTTTGCTTTCCGCAGACTTGAAACGGGCGGAGCAACGGGCCTGCAAGCTGCAAGGCTGGTTAACCCTAACCCTAACACTTGGCACGCACCCTGCGTGCGTGTGCGGTCATGAGCGAGTACTCGTACCCTCGAGACATGATATTCGCCACTATCTGCTGCTTCCAGCTCCTCTCTGGTGCTGGTGCTGCCTGGCGACTGCCAATGTTGACGCGTCACGATGTGCTCCACTGGAAGCAACGATGCCTCGCAGCAGCGTAACCAACGGGCAAGGAACTTGCTTGCTGGTACTTATCTATTCATGACAATACGTGACGCGGCAGCAACCTGGAAGCATTGAAGCGAGTGCCTGCCATTGTCGTGCCTGGCGACTTCCTCGACCGTGTGCATGAGTCTGGTGCGTGCAGTGCAGTGCAGTTAGGCAAGCCTGCGGCGGTCTCATCGTCAACGACTGGCCAGCTCAACAAGAGCAGACTCTGCTTTTGCACAGCAACAATCTGGAAGGAAAAAAGGGTCTGCTGGTCCGGCAAACTTCAGGCACCTGGTTACCTCCCTGCAAGTGGACAGTTGGCCTCCTCCTCGTATTCCAGAGGCCTGCCTGTGCTAGACTTGGATCTTGTGCCAGTCTGCCAAGTTCCCGCATAATACCCAAGGCAGAAGCGTCTTGAATCCAGTTCCATCGTCCTTCGCGAATCGCATGTGCGACACCAAGACACAAAGGCAAGCCGCATCAACCGCACAGCAGCTATTCGACTGGCGACCAGGAAACCGCGGGGGTGACGTGAGCCTGCCGTTGCCATCACAACGATACTCGGCGGCCTCTGCATTTGGTATTACGGGCCAGCGATGCGTGTCCATTCCCGCACTTCGTACCCTGATGCTCTCGGACAAAGGACAAAGGGCCCAACGACTATCAACGCTATACGAAGCACACCAGGACGCACTGAACACCAAGGACATCGACATTGACGGTTTGGTCTGCCATTATTCCGTCTCGTGGCGCGCGCCCATCTCCACTCGGCAAACAGAGACACAGCTCCTGAGCGATTTGGACTTGAAGCCCAAACCCGTAGCCCCGTGCATTCCCGGCGCACAGTCGTGAAGAAATTCATTCACATACCAGGAGTCTGTGCATTTTGTCCACACACATACGGAGAACCTGCTCTGTACAATCACCGACGAGAAACGCAAATCCAATACCAAAGGAGAAAGCAACCAAAGCATCCTTGCCAGGACCTTCCTTTGCGGGCTCGCCGCAGGCTGGTATTACCACGACGGCAAGCACAAGGAGCTTTTGCCAAGTTGCAGAGAGGACGGCCGTCGAGCCTGTCACTCTTGTGAGACATTGCTAGTCCCTTGACGTCAAGAAGCAAATTCCGATTCCATCTGGGGGAAGGCCCCCGCGTGGTCGAACTAGATAGAGTCTGGTCTAGGGACAAAGCTCACGCAGACGCAGACAGCACAGCAAGACTCGCAGTGCCCGCGCCGCTCGTCCTCTCGTCCTCTCGTCACCCCGTCGTCCCGTCACCCCGTCGCTCTTGAGTCTTGAGCATCCACCGAGCACCCCGTCGAGCGCGCAGAGACCGGCACCTCGCACGACTGCGCACACCGCAGGGCAAACCCAGTTGTTGTTGAGGATAGCCCAGGCATCTGAGTTTATCGTGGCCATCAACTGCCCAACACGGCACGTCTTTACTGGACCAGCCGCCATCCTTCCATTCCTCAACCTCGACATCGGCTGATGTCCCACAGAGGACGGCCAAAGTGGGTGTCGCTTTCAGTAACCAGACGCTGCGCAACTCTGCTGCCCAGCCCGTTTACTCGGTAACCGCGCCGTGCTCTGCGCCGCAAACGACAGGGCGCCATCGGGCTTTTGCACCATTAAACCTTTGGCCGGTCGTTGTGGTGCCTTGATTTGCAGCCCCGGGTCCTGCGCCATCAGGGCCACCCCTCCCCCCTTGTCACGACCTTGCCACTCTGTGACGAGCCCCAGTCAAGCACCGCCCGACACACCCTGGTCCAGGCTGGCTGCGTGTGCGTGGCCAGAAGGAACTCGAACATCCATCGCCCAGTCGAGCTTGTCACAGACTCGCACTCACAGTGCGCGCCAGGTTCCACCAGCCTTCGGGTCCGGGACGCCTGGCCTTGGCTGGCAGGAAGCATACGACTTCCTCACCCAGCCTTCTGCTTAAAATTCCCACCTTCTGCTGAGCAAAACTCCACTGCGAAGGAACATCTTCACTTTCGCATTTCGATCCGAGCAGAGCTTCTAGATCCTAGCCCACGTCTGGCAGTCTGGCACTGGTGCGCTGTCCGCCAATATATCGTTGTAATCCTGGTCCTCCAACGCCCTTGCCTTGGTTTCACGAGCCGTCTCTGTCGGGAACCCATAATCTCCTACCCGCCGACTAGTCAACAATACCTGGACGCTTTGGCATCGACCGATCCTTTGCCTCCCCCAGTCTCCCAAGTTGGCGCACGCGCCAGCCCACCCTCGTCAGATAGCCGAAACTGATCAAACGGGTCATTTCACGCAATAAAAACAATCCTACGTCGCAGTTGTACGCCATGGCTTCTCGCGGGGACCAGCATCAGCAGCGGCAGCAGCCGCAGCGGTCACAGCAAGCCCCTTTTCCGCCGTCGCAGGAGCAACAACAAAAGGGACGAGGAAAGCCACGAAGCTACAGCATCCAATCTCACAAGACCCATCGCAGCAGCGGGAGCAAGCACGAATTTCACGAGACCCACGAGGAAAAGGAAGCTAAGCGATTACACAGCAAGGCCGATCCCACCTTGGCCATGAACGAAGCTGAGCCATGTAAGTGCCCACTCATGTCCAACGTGCTCTTGCACGCTGGCGTTTTTTATCATCATCATCATCATCGTTCTCATAATTTGCGCCGTTGCGTCCCTTTGAAATCATTACTCACATATTCTACTAGCCATGGTTGCGGCCATGAAGTCAGAGAGGACCCAAGTCTCTCTTCGCTCCATGCGGCACAAGGATGCCTGGGGAAACCCCATTGGTATGTTCCGCTAAAACACGATGCGATGTAAATCACACCCGAGATGTTATACTGATGTCGTAGCGGACCCGGACAAGTCAAACCCAACCAGAAATCGATGGGAGCGACCGCTGGACACCATCCGTAGCTTCGAGGCTGCAATCGACGGTGGCTACCAGCGTAAATCTACGTATCGAGCTGGCAAGTTGTGACGCCCGTACCTGCTGTTCCCATCTTTTCTCGTCCATGACTAACCGGTCCGTCTTCTAGACACGGATTCAGTAGCAAACTGGAATAGACGAAGTAGTGTTCAACCTGCGAGCCAGCCACGATTCCCCCAAGACAGTTTTTACAACAGCCGACCTGTCTCGTACAGGCAGGGAGATGGCCAGTATGGAGTACACACACCGGGGACAGCAAGAAACAGCGTCTACGACAACCCAAATGCGGGCGGCGGCTTCAGCGGTAGTGGTTATGAAAGAGGATATGGGGTTAGCAGGCACGCCTCTCGAGATCGCAGCCAGAGGATGCAATCTGAGGCGCACTTTCAGATGTACGGGCGCGAGCAGGGTGTTTATCCTATGCCTCACAAGGACAGGTCATACGAGACTGTAACATCCGCTGCACCTAGTGGCAACTCAGACCCTGCCGGCTATCAGACGGACCCTACGTCCAGCGACAACAGCTCCATCGACAGGATATCACCAGCGAAGCGCTCCGAGCCCGTCAACGATTATGGTATTGGATTCAGCCAGACACAGGCGTATGACGTCCAGAACCCCTCTGTCGGCAAGCAGGCTAAGCACCATGTTCTGCCGCTACCGCCGCCTTCCCGAACGCAGCCCCAGGCGGCGCCTCCTCCCCAAGCCGTGGCTCGCAAACCATCTCTTTTGCGACGACAAACATCACCTGAAGAAGACGGAAATACGGACAACCGGAAGAGCTGGTTCAGTCGTCACTTTAGCAAAAAAGGCTAGAGCTCTGCTCTTGTAGCCTTATCGTATTGGACCATGGTTCTTTGAAGGCCTCTTTTCCCTTGTTTATACATGCGAGGTACTGAATCCATGGAGTTTTGGCGAATTCGGAAACAGAAATGTTGAGCCTGTCTGTTTGAGAGGTCAATTATGATTTTGGGAGTGTCATGTTTTTTTCCCCACCAAGACTTGTTCTCGATACCCGATCATAATGGTTAACACTGAAAGCTTGGCCAGGAAGGTTTCGACGGAGACGAGGACACTTGCTTTTGCAGATTCGAATGTGGCAACGCATGCTCAGGTAGTCGGCACAGCCGCAGCGGGAGCTGTTATCAGGAACCGTTACCAGGCGCTCAGGAAGAGGCTTGGCGGGGTGACAGATGTTGTTTTGTGAGCGGGTGGGCGGACTGAGATGAAAGGGCCCTTTTGACAGCGGAATGAGCGGAAAACGGGCCACTCGGGGGGGGGGGGCCTTTGAACATCACTTATCAACTACATTTATTGGGCATTCATGATCTGGCTCAGGCGAAAGCCCTCAGCGCGTTCCTGCCACTATAATAGGCTTGTAGATATCATGAAAAAAGCACGAATGTATGGAATTGAAAGGGGGAAATGAACAGAGATCCGCGCCACGAAACTTGGATGACCTTGCCCTTTGCTTGCGAATGCTTTCCATGACACAACAATGACGATACATGGCTTTGAAAATATCCATGAGAAGCGCACGTCCAAACAGTAGCAGATTGCCTATTGGTCCTTTTTCGTCTCTGGCTTCGGTCTGGCGGAATCGTCCTCCTTCATTGCCACGATAATGTAGGTTATAAGCACCACGTTGGCCAGAAGAGCGGCCAGGCCCCCTGCATAGGACGAGTTTCCTACTCGAGCGTGTGAGATGAGGGAGTGTACCCGAGGCCGTGGCTGCACGCGAGAGACGCTGACCTTTGAAAATGGTGTGGACGGTCAGAAAGTACGAGCCTATGGGGGCCACAATCATGGCGAATGTGAAGCCGAGAAGCTTGACAATGACATCTCTGTTTATCAAGGGAGGAAGGAAGGGGGAACTGGGGGTCAGCGGCACCTGGCAAGCTTGTCGTTTGGACGGGAGTGGGGACGTACCTGGGGACGGCGGGGGATATGTTGGACTCTTCGGTCTGGTCGTCTTTTTCGAGGATGGTCTTTTCGCTGTTGATGATGCGGCGGGTTGCCATTGTGGTTGGTGGTTGGACGGATGTGTTTGGGACGACGGGTGAATGCGATGGACGGGTGCTCCGTATGAGAGGGAGTATGAGAGACACTGCTGTCTCCACTGGGAATTTCCAGTAACTTACTTGCTGGCCGAGGTCTTGGTGCGTCTTGGTGCGTCTTGGTTTGCGATGTGTTTTGGTTGTCGAAGTGGTGTGCGACTTTTATGGAGCTCTGTTTACTTGAGATTCATGCTTGAGAAAAAGAAGCAGCGGCCGAGCCATACCAAGCTACTTACCAGAAAGTAACTACCTCGGTACCTACCTCTCAAGCACATAACTACTAGTTACATGGTCGCCGTGTCCAGCCCTCTCTTTAAAGTCACGTGATTTCGCGCGTCGCGGCGGGCGTCGGGGCGCGGCACGACGACGCCAACGGTCGTCACGAAATTGAACCCGCTTTGGGGCGTCGAAGCGTCAAAAGTGGTTTGCACCACTCCCAACACTTGTTGCCGCTCGTAGTCTCTCCCTGCACCGTCACCTGGGCCACGAGGGATGCGCGAGCGGCGTCAATCGCTTACACGAGTATTGCACTAGCTGCAGTTCCATTCCTTTTGCTCTTGCTGGTCGTTTTGTCAAATTCGGGACTTTGCTTGCGCCAGCCAACGCTGGTTTCTGCTGCCTTGGTTTCTTCTTCTACCTTCGCCTCCGTCTCTCCTCCCTGCTGGTCATGGCCAACTCGTCCCCTCCACTGCCAATACGGCACTCGAGTACCACTCCACGAGCACCGTTCATCTCACGATTCCCAGATAGCATTGATGATGTCGACGAATTAGCCGCGGACACCATTCCTTGCTCACCTTCAACTTTTTTGCGCGACCCTCCGCGAGAAAGAGACACCACACAACCGACACAGATCTTGAGCAAGCCGGGTCTAACATTGGATACGCGACGCTCCTCTTCGCCCGCTAGCGTCGTCGAGGTTCCCGCATCCTCGCCGTTCCAGCCAAAGCAGCCCTCGAGACTGGGTTCTCGCCTCGCACCCGCGGGAACCTTTTTTCGGCCGCCCCCTCGACAGCCACCCTCGCGACCTTCACAGGGCCCCAAAAGACCTGCTGCAGAGCCAATAAGTCTGATTTCCGAGGATGAAGGCGACTCATCCCCCCCTAGGGGGGACATTCGGCCTACCACGTTCATGGCTAAGATTGCCGAGTTTGCGTACAACCCGGCTGCGGAGGAGAGAGAGCTCAAGGCTAAAATGCGACAGATATATGATGTCTTTGGCAACATGTATCCCTCGGAAAAGGTTAGAGAGGCACTCAAGGCATGCAAAAACGATCTCGATGATGCCGTCATCTGGCTGGAGAGTCGGCCAAAGCAGACAAGAAAGAGTAATTCTCAACAACCCAGCAAGACAACTCGGAGGCGGTTAGTATCAAAAGCTGCAATACGAAGTAATGCAAGGAACCCAATATCGCTTGACCGAGACACGTCGCCTTCCCTCCCTTCGAGCCCGCCAAAGAAGCAGGAAAAGCCACAGAGGCGCCGGCTCGTCCAAGGACTGAAGAGGCGAAATGATTCGTCCCCTAGAAAGTCTTTTGACCCGTCACCACCTACTAGAAAAAAGCCGCTCGTCATTGACCTGGTCGATAATGATAAAGAAGATGCGTATGAGGCCGAGCCGTCTCCTGCCCCGTCAGAAGAAAACGACGATAGGGTGCTCCATTGTCTGAATACGAGCACTCTGAAGGAACTTGCAGCAATGACGGGTATGAAAGAGGCTCTTCTGGAACCTCTGATCGAGAAGAGGCCGTTTGATCACTTGTCACAGGCCCGCCGTGTGAGTGCGACGAAGAAAGCTGGTGCTCGAAAGTCGCCGAGAGTCAGCACAGGAGAGTCCGCCGTTGGTGCCGTTGAAGTATTCCTCAATGCAGTGACTGCCATTGACCATGTCGTTGCCAAGTGTGAAATAAAGGGCCAGGCAGTCAAGAGTGTGATGGACAGATGGGATCTCGACACATTTGGTCACGACAAGCGAGGCAGTCGGGCATCCCCCTTTGTCGACATGCCGCCCACACCAAGTAGCATGAATTCCAAGTACACACGGCCGTTGATACCTCGCCAGCCCAAGATGATGGATGGACACTGCCAAATGAAGCCGTTCCAGCTCTTTGGCTTAAATTGGATGTCGTTGCTGTGCAGTTATGACATTGGCTGTATACTGGCAGACGAGATGGGCTTGGGCAAGACTTGCCAAGTCATTTCATTCATGTGTCATTTGGTCGAGGAGTATGAGAGGGAACCCAAGGCGACTCGGCCGTGGCCGAATTTGATTGTGGTGCCGCCGAGCACGTATAACAATTGGCTCCATGAGTTTGAGAGATTTGCTCCAGATCTGTCCATCGTGGGGTACCGAGGCTCGCAGGCGGAACGAGCTGAAATTGCTCATGAAGTTGAACGACATCCAGAGTCGTACCATGTCGTTTTGGCCACTTACTCGCAGATCAACTCGGAGGCGGACATTGAGGCCATGCAGTCGTTTGATCTGAACGCAGCAGTGTTTGACGAGGGCCACAAGATGAAAAACCAGGAAACAAAGAGTTATCGAGACTTGCGCCGCATTCCCGCAAAGTGGAAGATGCTCCTGACCGGTTAGACAGATTTGACGCGCGCAAAGCTTGCTCGGCTGTTGAGCTAACTTGAGACAGGAACTCCGGTGCAGAATAACCTGCTCGAGATGACGGCTTTGCTAAATTTCATAAACCCAAAGATGTTTGACGGATACATGGACGACATTCAGTACATTTTCAGCCAAAAGGTCACAATCCGGGACGTGTCCAACGGAGCTTTCTTGTATGCCGAACGTGTCAAACGGGCGCGGACCATTCTGGAGCCGTTCATCCTGCAGCGAAGAAAGGACCAAGTCTTGTCAGACATGCCGGCAAAGACTTGTACCGTCGTGCACTGCGACATGACTGATTCACAAAAGAAGACATACGGCGAATATGAAGCGCTTTTCAAGCTGGAGCCGTCGTCACGGGCAGCCAAGGCCAAGGGGCGACAGAACGACCAAAATAACGTGTGGATGCAGCTCCGCAAAGCAGCTCTGCATCCGCTGCTGTTCCGACGGCATTTCACGGACGAAATGGTTGCAGAGATGGGCAGGATATTAATGGATAGAATCCCCCAATCTGAGCTCCATCAGCCGGACATGAAGCACCTGGTCCAAGAACTAAAGAACTCGTCCGATTTTGAGCTCCACTTGTGGTGTCGAGACTACCCCGGGCTGCTCAAGCAGTTCGACATTCCGTCCGCGGCGGAACTGGACAGCGGCAAGGTCAAGAAGCTCCTGGAGCTCATCAGGCACTACCAGGAGAAGGGAGACCGGGTGCTCGTGTTCAGCAAGTTCTCTCGGCTGATCGAGCTTCTGCGGGAGGTTCTTGCCCTGCAGGGCATCGAGCACCGAGTCTTGATGGGAAACACCGACGTTTCCGAGCGGCAGACGCTCATTGACGAGTTTAACGAGGATGCAAAAATCCCGGTGTTCTTACTGACGACGGGGGCGGGCGGCACCGGCATCAACCTCACGGCGGCAAACAAGGTCATCATCTTTGACCAGTCGGACAACCCGCAAGACGACATTCAGGCGGAGAACCGGGCCCACCGCCTGGGCCAGAGACGCGACGTCGAGGTGGTCCGACTGATTGCTTCGCAAACAATCGAAGAGCTCATCTACAGGGCGTGCCAGAAGAAGATTGAGCTCGCCAACAAGGTCACGGGGGCGCTGGAGGACGCGGACGGCGCAGAGGGCAACGTGGAACAAGAGGTGCGCAAGATGATGATGACGCAAGGCGAGATGACGCCCCCTCAGGAAGCCGACGTTGCAGGCGCGCCGCCGGACGGACTGGGCCGCGGAGGAGGGGGAAACTAGACGTAGACGCCCCTGGTCGTGTCGGCGCGAAATAACTACCATGTGGACACGACTTGACCCCTGGGGAATGAATGCCCAGACCTGGGCACATGGGCACCCGAACGGCATTCCTTGTGGGCACGGGTACAAGACAGACGAGAAAATACAGCTACGGCACTGGTTCTGCTTCGTTTGCGGCCCGAGGGGTCGGTGTGAAGAAGCGCCACCGCAATGTCGAGTGTCTCGCGCGGCAGGTCATGTGCGGCGGGACCCGACACGGCAAATGGAGGCGCCGCGGGGAGCCGAACGGAAACGAAGAAAGCGCGCGTACGGCGCCAAAAAAATAAAAAATGCCACCGCGGGCTCCCGGGGACCCTTGCGGTCGGGACCCTGACGCGGCAAAGGGAACCGACCAGCGGGCCCGAGGCCGTGGCGCGAACCCGTCGATAAGTTTGCTAGTCGACTGGCAAAACATGACATTCAATCAACCAACCCGTCCTCGAAGCGCCGGTACAAGAGACGCCCTCCCTCCCACGCCTTGTCCAACACACGGCCAAGTAGACCTGCCAACCTGCCGACCAGAAACGCTCGAAACACTTCCTCTCTTTGGAGGGGATATATCCGGACCAGATAGACAAATAGACAACAAATAGACATAAAGCAAATTAACAAGGACTGGGTCCTCCCAGCTGTTTGCTGAGCCCGCCAAAACGCCCGAGCTGGCCCTCTGCTGTGGGACGGGCTTCACTTGCTACAAATCGCAAATATACAGTTAGCACGTACTCTGTAGCTTGTGGGAAAATTTGGGGGGGACTCGGCCGTGTGCATACATGTGCATGTGCCCCCCGCACGTGAAGTAAAAGTCGAGATGCTCTGCTAATGGCCGTCTTCTGCCGCTGCCCTGGAGACGCAGAGAGAGGCCGGACAAGAAGGGAATACACAGATTCGAGACGCCGGCATGTTTCACCGCCACGTAGAGTGCAGGCGGCGGCGGCTACTTGACCTCGTCTTGAGACCGACGTCGCCCTTCATGATGAGGCTCCTCCACCGCCGGTTGACGCTGTGCCTGTCCTTGCCCAGATTGCGGGCGCAGTCGTGCCACTCCGACTTGGAGAGCTTGAGCTTCTCCAGGACGAGCTCGACCAGGACGCGGTCGTCTTCGGCGCTCCACTGCTCGCCGTCCGCCTCCACCTCGACCGCTGTTCCGTTGCCGGTGGTGCTTTCGCTCCCGCCGCCCAGACGGTCAATGTCGTGAAAGTCGGAACGCGCCAGGCCCAGCGGCAGCCGTTCCGGGGCTATCCGCGAGCGCTTTGGCGTGGCGGGAGCGGCGGCTTCTTCTTCAGCTTGGTCGTCGGCGCGTGGTCGTGGTCGTGCCGGCTCGGCATCGCTGTCGGCGTCCTCTTCCTCCGAGGAGAGGTCCTCGCCGCCCACGTCGTCGCCGCCGCCGCGACGGCGTTTGTTGACGCCGCGCGGGGGCGCGGGCCGCTTGACTACTTTTCGCCTGGAGTCCGGGTCCTCGCCGTCGTTGTTCTTGGCGTCTGAGCGCGCAGGGCGTGTCCGCAGACGAAGCTTCATCGGCAGCGCAGCATGAGCCATCGGAGGTGTGGGCAGCTGCGCCGAGGACTGCGGCGGCGCCAAGGGCAAGGCAGAGGCGGACGCGGGCGTCGTCGCAATGAGCGATTGTAACGATCGGCAGGTCGTCACGATGTTGCCGAGAGCCGTGGCAGAGTGGTGAAGGGTGGGAGGACTGGCTGGGGGAGAGAAGAAGCTGGACTGGAGGGCGGGCCGCGAGGGCTGCGCCGAGTCGCACGAGAGCGCTGAGGGGAGAAGCATGATGAGTCGGGTGTTTCGACGTCAAGGTCGAAGAAGGCGCGGTTGGGCGTCGTCGAGGTTGGCGCGTGCCCGTGAACAAGGCTGTTCTCTCGGTGACGCACAAAGTTGGCGCCGGTGCGCGCCCGGCGAGGGCCAGAGAAGAAGGCGGGTCGAGATTATCGGCAGGCAAGCTGAGTGACAGAACCGCAACAGCGCGTGACTGTGAGAAGATGAAGGCGGATATTCGGCCACAGGGTGCGGGTGCGGGTGCGGGTGCGGGTGCGGGTGAGGTTGTTGCGATGCGACGCGATGCGATACGTGTATGCGGTGCGGTGCGATGCGATGCGATACGTGTATGCGTTGCGCTGATGATATATGGGTGCAAGGTCGGACGACGCACGAAAGTGAGGCGGCTGGGCAGAACATACACGTATAGACGGGGGTGGCCGGGGTGCCTGCCTCCAGTTGGGGGTGGGTGGGTGGCTCTTGCAGCAGCGGGTGGTCTGATTGTCAACGGGCGGGTGCGCTGGAGGTGAGGGGCTTGCCAAGTTAAAGAGGATGCATGGGCCTAATATGGAAGCGGACGTCCAAGGCAAGGAAGGGCAAAGGGAAGGAAGGACAGGGGCGTGGGGCATAGAGTGTCTGGAGTCGGGCTCGGGCTGTGAGACAGACGGTGGGCCACTGGGCCGGAGTGGTCGGTCACGCCCACGTCACGTCACGGCTTGGGATGGGCAGTAAGGTTGAGTTGACGTTACGGAGTACGTACTAGTTACGTACGTGCGTGCCCCGCCAGGCTCCCCGTAGCCCGTAGCCCGTAGCGAAACGGGTCGGGAGGTACCCGCCGGTCGGTCCAGGCACCCTTGCCTGCCACTGCCACCGCGCCGCCAGGCCAAGTGCGCTTTGCTGGCTGCCTGTTGGCGACCAGACGCAGTGCCAACGCCGCGGGTCTGCGCCGCACCATCACCGTCGTGACGGCCGTCCACATCATTGGCCGCTCAATCTCTCCTCGGAAGCCCAGAACGACGGAAGTCGACAGCTCGAGACCCCCAAGACCCCGAGATGCCGAGATGGCCCAGAAGCCAGGCGTCCCGGACATTGCGACTTGGCACTTTGCACATGGTCATGCAAAACACAGCCAGCTGTTTCGTCTCCCTTGGATACCGACAGATCTGAATCGGCGTCGGTTGACGTACAGCTGCTCCCGGTCGTGGCCCTGGCCCTGGCCCTGGCCCTGGCCCTGGCCCTCGCCCTCGCCCCAAACCAGACACACATACTCGGTAACTAGTATTACTACTACTACCAGTCCGTATGACCGTGTTTCTTGCAACGAACTGCTGCTCTACGACTTGCAAACAGCCGTGTCTAGGGGAGAAGAGGAAAAGCAAGCAGAGTCCCTCCCATCCCAGACAACGAAGCCACACAGGTTCGTTTCAACTCTCCCCCCTGCCTGCTATGCGGGACCTTGACTAGCATCCCGGCCTCTGCACTCCCTCACCCGTCAGTGTCACAAAGCACAACCTGACTTTCTGAACAGTTTCATGCCTTCCCACCGGTACGGACAGGACGAGCGTAGCACAGATACGCAGTAGTACTCCATACAGCGATAGACATGTGGTAGTGGAGACGACGGACGACGGACGAAGAGGAGAAGCCTACGGAGTAGCGCCATGACATCTCTGCATATCCCTCTCCCACCACCAAAAGGTGGGCGATGCTTGGTTACCCCGACCTCGTGCAGTCGTGGGTTGGCAACTGGGACGCACAAGTTGTTGGCGCAACCTCGTACGTAAATACACCTTCTTCTTGGCCACATAAGTCATGGGCCCTTGTGCGGGCTGGCGATATTGAGATCTGTTGCTACCCGGGATGAGCTCCCCAACATCACAAAAAAAGGGCTGGACACTTCCCTTCCATCCCTCGAGCAAACTATAAGCTACCCACCCCAGTCGCCCTCGTCGTCGACCCGTTAGTGCCGGACGATCCAGCTGCAAAGCATGGCGGCGTCATGCCTTTTCTCGCTTTCCCCCGCCTGCTGCTCGGGAGCAGAGCAGGTCGGGAGGGGTGGGTGGCTTGTGAGTTGTGACGCCGGGAGACGGAGCCAAGGGAACAGCACAATCCACACAAGGGAGGCTTGTTCTTCTCGATGCCTGTGCCCGTCCCCGACGGCTCTGTTTCTGAGGAAACGGCTTGATGCAAAATACAGAGAGGGAGAGGAAAAATGGGGTGCAAAGCTTGGATCGTCTGTCTGGATGGACCCTTTGGTCAATAATGGCTTGACTCGGCAGAGACGATAAACGAGCCCCCTTGCCTCTCCAAACTCCTTTTAATAGATGGAGTGCTTTACTAGTGGCGCCCGATGGCTATTTCTGTTCCTTCGTATTCCCTTGCGAGGGGAATATCGGGACCATTCAGTCCAGCCCGAGGGCACAATGGGGACGGACCTCTGGCGCATGAAGCGGGCTCGCGTCACCATCACGATGCAACGTGCTTCATCATGATGGGCTTGAGCTGAGGCCCCGCCAAGTTAATTGGCGTGTTTGTCCAGGCGACGTTGACGCGCCCCCGCGAGCGACGCCGCGACTCGGTGCCGTCGGTCGCGTCCACGACGCGCCCACTCACCGCACCGGACCAGACCCGACTTGACGGCATGGCATGGCATGGCCCAGATATTTGTCTTGCCCACCACTCACTCTCCCACCATCGCCCATCACGAGCGAGCCAAGAGCCCCCGGTCGTCGGCCACCGACGCCAGCCCAACGGTCCAGGGCTAGACGCTGGCCAGATGGTACGGAGCACGGAGTACTCGAGCCCATCTACTCTGTATCTATGATGCAATACCGGCCGTGCAAGGACCCCACGCAGCTCGACCATCGGATGAATTTCGAATTTCGAGTGACAGATCGGGGCCTGGGCGGCGAAGCTGTCTGTGCCAGCTCCCCAGCCCCCGGAGCAAATCTGCCCCAAGCGCCGTCCGTCCATCATCGATCCATCCATCCAGACATCCTCCCTGCATCGTCGGCCCTAAACAAGAGACAGTTCTGTGCATGTGCATTGCATGTTGCATAGTCATTGTATGCGCCGCACCCGAGCGAACCGCTCGCATCGTATGCAGGGCAGGCAGCAGGCAGGCCCAGCCAGCATCAGCAACAGCAACAGCAACAGGAACAGGAGCAACAGGAGGAACCTGGGGAGCGGAGCCGTCAATATTCCATATTCCACCGGCCCGCCCGCCCTCGCATAACATACGTGACGTGACGTGACGTGACGTGAGATGTCAGAGCCGCACTTGATCTCTTATCCATCAAGTTGCATTCGGTCTCCCTTGGGCCTTGGGCCAGCGTCGCTCACAGTACGTTGGTACGTGGTCATGTGGTCTTGCGTACTTGGGGACAGCGACGACTCCTCGTCGAGGTTGGTCGCTTCGTTGGCCGTCTGCCCGACCCCCCTCTTCCAAGGCGAATGAATCCCCTCGGGAGACGACGGAATCGCCGCCAGAAGGCCAGAAGCGCGACGCCGCTAGAGGGTCGGCAACGCCAGGAGCCAGAACTAGAACCGGAACCAGATGCGAGCAAAGGCGCCGTGATCCAAGCACCTACGTACTGCAGCTTCGCCGTGTCCGTGTCCGTGACCATGTCCATGTCCACGTCCACGTCCACGTCCACGTCCACGTCCACGTCCACGTCCACGGCCGCACACATCTCCAGTGCAACATGACAAACAAAGCACACTGCACACATTCGCACCGTTCCCAGTCATGCGTCTCAAGTGGCCAGAGTATATTAAGCCGTGTTCTTGGCTGTGCAGCAAAAGAAAGAGGATATGTGATAAAACTCCCCAACTCCCTCGTCACGGGGGTTCGCCCTAGACGTGCCAAAACGACGTAAACAGACATGGAGGACAATCCCCGTGGAATCCAATTCAACACAAGAACAATATGCAACGGTCCTATTGCGTTAATATCGGTGTACCCCTGGCAGTTCTACTCCGGTGTATCATCGTTCCACCTCAGCATGGCAAACAAAAAGAAAAAAAAAGAAAAAAAAAGATCAACTTCGCCTGACGGACACTCAAAGGAACATGCCAAGAAATTGCAAAAGAAAACAAAAAACTCCCATGCAAAAAAATAACAATAAAACCCCGTCCATGTCAGACGCAAATTTCGCTTGCAGTTCTCGAGTCTGCCTCCTCTTCAAATGCTTGTGTTTCTATGCTCCATTACGGCCCTGGTTTCCACCCTCAATATATCGTCTCTTTTTTTTTTTTCCTTGGTTCGGCGATGATCCGTGGCATAGCACGTAGCGCCAACGCTCTATTTGGCAGACGACACGGTGTGTGCACGGAATATGCATGGTGCGCCATGCAATCACGCAGACGCTATTAGGGAGCCTTCTAACTTGTAGACAAAGTTTTGTTCAAATGTATGAAATGGTGAAAAAAAAAGGAAAAGAAAAGTAAAGAAACGCAATACCATGAGATATATGTCGAGTGTCTCCGGTTGCTCCCGGCAGCAATTCAACTGGGGGAAGCGCGGCGGCCTGCCTGCGATCAATCGTAGGGGAGGGGGTATCTATCGGTATCCAGTCCAGGCATCGTTGCTGATATCGAGTTATGTTTTCTCCCTGGCCTTCATTATTTCTGGCTGGTTCGTCCTTTCTTCTCGTCGGCCGCGGCTCTCCTACATGACAACGCAGTCCTTGTCGTCTTTGCCGCCCTTCTTGCCGCGTGGTGATCCGACGTCCATGGGCATACCTCCGCCGCTTACAGCGGCTTGAATAACGGCAATACGTTGCTTGGCTCGTTCGTCACCGGCGTCGGCAGCTTTCACGTACCAAACGTTGGCCTCGAGGATATCGCGCCGACAGCCAATCCCCATTTCCGTAAAGTACCCTACGGCATACTGAGCTTTGACAAAACCTACAGAGACCCATGATTAGTTTCACGTCTCGTCAGCGTAACCAGCAGGACCGAGTCAGCGGTCCGTCTTACCTAGTTCTGCAGATCGCCGCGCCCATTCGTACGCTTCCTCTTCATCCTTTTCCAGAATAGGAGGCGCTCCAACCATGTACCATGCGCAGAGGCCCATCATTGCGGCCGAATGCCCACGTTCAGCAGCGCCGGTATAGAAATGCACACTCAGGGCCGGGTCGCGAGGACAATTCAGCCGGCCGTGCTCGTAGGCATCGCCCATTCGGTAGTTAGCCTCCGGGTGGCCCAGGTCTGCCGCCTGGGTGAACAACTCGGCGGCATAGCTCGCGTCCGCGAAGATATCGTCGCCGTATCCGGTCTCGTACAAGCAGCCGAGCTGATAGGGGGCAGCGTTGTACTGCAGATCAGCAGCCTCAGCGGCAAGCTTCAACCACTTGATGCCCTCGCGGTATCGCTTCTCACCCAAATCGCCCGAAAGACATGCCTTGCCCAAGCGCGTCATGGCGCCTGGATGCCGCTTCGAGGCGGCAGTGCGAAGGAACTGAACAGCCTTCACAGGGTCTTTGCGGCATCCCCATCCAAACTCGTAGCACAGAGCGGTGCGGTAGGCAGACTCGGCGTGACCGTGCTTGGCCGCGAGAACAAAAAGCGGAAAGGCCGAGTTGTAGTCTTCTTTGCCCTTACTAAAGAGGCCAGAGGCATAGCCGTCGGCGAGGTAGTATTGGGCGAAAGGATACCCGCCGTTTGCCAAACGCTGCAGGATTTGGCGAGCCTCGCGGATCAAGTCGTAAGGGCTGGTCACAGACCCTTCCACGACAGGGCTATCGAGATCCCTCAATGGCTGCTGCGCAGTCTTTTTCGACTTTGGGTTCGACACATCTACGCCTTGCTCCTGCGCCGTCGATATCAGGAACACGGCAAAAGAGTATTGGGTGGAAGGATCCGTTGTCTTTTTCACATTCTGCCGGTACATTTCCAATGTTTTTTGCGTGCTGAGAAGTGATGCATTGTTTCCAATGACGGTTCGTAAATCCGAATTGTCCAGTGAAAACGACGGAGGGGCCTGCTGTGGGTAAGGCACCTTGAGAAGTTCTGCATACGACGACGGTCTCGGATCGGGGGACTTGCGAGACTGGACAGAGGGAGCACGCATGTGGGAGCCACCAGGCAGGAGATTGGGGGACCTGCCGCGCGGGCTGCAGTCGGAGAGGGTTGAGTATGACGACTGAGGTCGGGGAAAGGAACTTCTTTGGAAGTATGTCGACGTAGGAGTAAGGTGGCGCCTGACGTGACCCCCATTTTCCAGGACCTCGGAAGATGAGGATTGTGCAGACTGGCCCAACCCGCCGCTGGGAACTTGTGCAGGATGCTCTTGTTGCTGGTGGTGGTACTGGAACTGTGGAACGGACAGATTCTTGGACAAGTTTCCCTCCATGATGGAGCTTCCCGGCGAGTCACCATTTGTCGGGATTTCCGAATTATCGTTGACGCCAGAGATGGAGCTCACACTTGTCGCAACCGACGACTCGGCAGACGGTTGTTGCTGTGGTGAGGTGCTTGCTGTGTCGTCGGACTCGCGGCTGTTTCGATTCACGTGTTGATCTCGTGGACGGTCCTTGGGACTCACGGTGGACGTTTCATACCGTTGGCGCGATGTAGGCGAGAAGCTGAGATCTAGTGATGAATCGGTGAACTTTGCTGCTAGCGCATCAAGGTCGGAAAGAACGGGTCCAACGGTGGCTGGTTGAGACTGCCTGGCGGTGGAGGATTCGGACGCGGGAATGATTTCAGATCCATCCGAAGACACAGCCGGGGACGCATGATCATATGAACCTTGGACAGGAAGAAAGTGCGCGGTTTGCGGCTTCGCAAGATCGACGTTGGCATTTGACAGTTGGACCCAGCTCTCGTCGTGAAAGTCGACGCTTACGGGCCGAGCACTGGCTGGGCCGAGTGAGGAAGCATCCAAGGTATTTCTCGGTTTAGCGACGGTGGCCGGCGACGTATAGCCATTGAGAGAAGTGTGATCGCGAGGTTCGACGTGGGAGGTCGTCATGGTACGAGGCGGAGAGGCGCCGACGGCGGCCATGGCTGACGCTGGCGAGGGCACGACTGTCGTCAAACAAGAAACGTCGGGGGATTGAAGTCGTCGTCGGTTTCCTGATTCTGCCAGCCCATGTGGTTGCAATGGACGAGATATCTATAGGCAGGTCAGGCGGCTTGTCGAGATGCAGCAGCCCACGACGGCAGGTTACCACCGTCGTTGCCGGTTCTTTGAGCGTATCTGGAGTGAAAGAGGCAGAGGTTTTCCTTGTCGAGTCCGACGAGGTGGAATTGCACGGGCCGCAGGAGGTGTCTGCGTGGAGCAGCAGCAGGGGAGGGTGGGCGTCTGGTTCCGTAACACTGCAGCTCACGACGGGGGGGCAGGGGAAATCAAGGATTGAGATGGACAAACGACACGAGGGACGCTGGAACCTTGGACTGTCAACCGGGGAGAAAAGGGGGGGGGCCGGAGAGTAAGGAAACAAGACAAGGCAAGGCTATTGAGCAGGCGAGCAGCCAGCCGTGAAGAGTACGGAGTACGGAGTGGTGGAGGGAGGATACTCGGGCGTCACGTCGAAGGAGAGGAAAATTTGACTATCCGGTGGACGACTGGAGCAGCAGCCTGACCAGGCGGGCGGAGTTGCTGCCCATGCGCCCATGTACTAAGTACTCGGTAGCAAGTACCTACTTGCTATTGCTATTGCTATTGCAACCGCTGCTACGGAGTACCGAGTACCGAATCTGTTTCCTCCAAGTTCGTAGGTACTCCGTACTCGGGGCGTCGATGCAAGGTCACGTCGAGCGAGCAGGGAGCAGCCTCTGGTTTCCAGTCGAGACAGACAAAAAAGAAAAGAAAAGAAGGGGAAAATAACGAGGAAAACAGCCAAACGCGGGCGGCACTGTGAAATGAGCAGCCCAGTCTGAGCAGGCTCCAGGCTCTGGGCCCTGGGCTCTGGGTTGCGCCGAGCAGAGCAGAGCGGAGCAGAGCAGGACGGGGTACGGAGTACTCCGTACGGTGTACCGAGCATAGGCGGCAACGGTCGGTAGAGATCTTTCAATGTTCAGTCTCAACGCCCCACCACCAGCCAGCGAGCTGACGGCGACCTCGCACAGGCCCCCCCACGAGACACCCCCAGCCGATGCAGAGCCATGGCCACTCACACGGCCACCACTCCATGGCCATTTCACAGCCAAGCTGCCGCTATTCTTGTTAGCATGACCAGCCGACCAGATGCGTGGCACGACACCGTGGACCGAGGCGGCGAGGCGGCGAGGCGGCGAGGCGGCCTTGTGCCCATCAACAATCGACGCACTCGGACACCCTGCATGCCCTCCGTACTCCAAATTCCTCGGCGGTTTTCCATTGTTGTATTTATTGTACCGGGTCCCACGCAGGACTCCGCAGTATCAGTCGCAGCAGTGGTGACTCCGTGCGGAGAACCCTATACAGTAAACCAGGTCTATAACGATATCCTTCGTGAGGCTTTTTTCATCGTTATATAGCGACTATCGTTAAGGTGCGACTTTTGTAGGGCTGTACTTCTTATTGCATTTACTAGGAAATTACACCTAAGGGTGTTATAAAGTATATATTAAGAGAAAGCAGCAAAATTTAGCCCCACTATAAGGAAATCTAGCCCCACTATAAGGAGTCCCAGCCCTTAAAGTGGGGCCTTATAACGATAAAATATAGTAACTAAGCAAAAAGTTAACAATATCGTTAGTAACGCGACTATTAACGATTTACTAGGGAAAAACCTTAGATAACTGTAAATTATCGTAAAAACCTAAATATCGCTAAGATACAGGATCGTTATAGACATAGTTTACTGTACATACAACTCTGCTTGTGTCAAGACTCAAGGTGAACAACGGCCCCCCCCTTCTTTTTTGGCTTTTCTTGGCTGACCTCCGCCGGAAACTAACGTTAGACGTTGCGAACGCCTAATCAACGTGCCCCCCTGCAAGCCAAGGGGCCACTTGACTAGGGCTGCCAGTTGTTAGTTCGCTTGTCAAGACGCGCTGCGCTGTACGTGGACGCCGCTGGTGGCACCTGCGCCCGTACTATCAACTGCGGAGGAAGTGGATTGGTATGCATTTCTGCGTATCCTGCGTTTGGTGGAGCAAGCCCCGAGAATGGCGGAGGAATGCATCATCTTTTCCATCAGTTATCCCTCTCAGTCTGACGGAAACATTTCTCTGTCTGACTCTCAACCTCAACCCACCGCCCGACAACTGCCACGTCGGTGCAATATTGTCTACGCACAAATATTTCACGACCACTACCAAACAGTCGCCTGATGTGTACGTACGATGACGCATCCTTGGGAACAATACCGGACAAGCATAGAGCCCATCCCAATCCAAGAACGAGCTGCCGGCTGATTAGTATACTCTCGACACGAGCTCCCTTGTCGGCTCGGCGGGCGGCCGACCCCATAGCGAGACTTGTACGAAGACTAGAAGGATCCGAGCTTCACCGGGCCGGGTCAGAGTGCAGACAGAGTACGAAGATGATTCGGATCTTACGTTTCCCAATCGCTAGCAGAAGACGGGGGGCGGCGTTTTCTCTGGAAGCAGCAGGCCCAGGCTACTGATATGAAAGAATACGTACTCTGCTGCAAACACCACCTGGTTTTTTTTTTCTTTTTTTTTTTCCCACCACAACATTCTTTCCCATGTCGCATAGCATGATCATCGGATATGGCGGGAGCCGCCAGGTGAAACAGGGGACACCTAGACCGCAGCCGCAGAGGCCAGAACCAGCAACGGCGGATGCCGCCAGCATTTCGCTTGTTTGTGGATCATTGGCGAAATCTGCCCAGCTCTTTCTCACTTCGCCATTGAGCAGGAGTGCGGCTGTGCTTCTGAGCCTCTCGCTCGTCAGCTCGGGCGAGATGCCTGCCTGGGTCTCTCCGGTGTGGCTTCGCGGCTGAAATCTGTAGTGTTTGAACCGAGTATTTGGCGTCAAAATACGGAGTACTCCGTTCAACACTGTAGGACTCAAAACGGTGTTGGCCCTCGATGGCATGCTCTCATTGACTGGGCAGGCGAGCTCTTTGGCCAAAAAAAGCCAATCGTCTCGCCAACCCGGATTTTCATGAGGCTCAAAAGACGCAACTAGTAATGATTTGCCCCGACTACTACCCTAGGTACTTACTTAGTAAGTACCTACCCTGCTACTAGTGGTACTCCGTACTTTGTTGCGCGCTGCTAACCATGCTTGTCTGTACAGAAGTGTCCGAAGGTCAAAACGCACCGCATCCCGTATCATCAGCGGGCGGCCCCACCAAAGTACATGAATATATCCAGAAATTCTCCTAGTGTTTGGCTTCTGGAAGTCCGGCATTCCATGCGTGCTGCACAATGCAAAAGACATGGTCTCCTAAACACCTGTATGTAATGCGAAGCTTTGCTCAGCTGCCAGCACAGACGAGGTACATGAGACACGTGGTAGTTGTGCGCAGGAGCAAGGAGCGACTGCTAACTTGGTCTATTTGTGGGGGGGGTTTCCACCGAAAAGGGAGGCCGTGCTCTGCATTGTGGTGATGATTACGACCGAATGCCGTGGAGTTTCAGTGCTGTGCCCAAGTTCATGGCCATGATTGAGGCGGTCCTCGGCATCGAAACTTGGTTTCTTTAGCACAAACACGGCTGTTTCGTGTTCTTTCACCAGAGCCCAGGGACTTGGACGGACAGTGAGACGGCAATCCCTCGATCGGCCTGCAGGGGCCGACGCGTCATTGTACTCTGCACGGGGTCACTTCTGACATGCCGGTCCGTCGATGGCTCCCTCGTCGTGCATGTACAACATGTCATTGGAATACTCGCCCTGTCAAAAGGAACAAAAAAGCATGTCCGTCATCAGGTGTTACATAGTTAACCCCCAAAGCGGGCCAACATGGTGCTGGAATGGGAATGTCGTCATCCTTCTCAATCCCGCATTACGCAACTTCATTTGGCATGTCTACGTACGCTTTTCCTTTTTGCCGCACCGCCACCCCTGGGCCAGAGTTACACCCATAACGTCGGGATTCGACTCAGCCCACGGTGATCCGGATTACTAACTTTGTTAATGCGTCGAGTCGTGAAAGGCTCCGTGTAGCTGGTAACTGGGCCACACGCACTGGCGATGTAACGAAGCTCGCACGTTGTCGTCAGCCCTGGCGAGGATGTTGGTGGCTGATACGAGCAACTACCTGCCTACTTATGTAGGCAACGTCATGTACGGAGTACTGCGCAGCAACTGAACGGGCCAGCGCAGCACGCTGAACTTGCTCAGAGAACTACCCGCCGCATGATGCAGCCAGACGCGACACGAGACTCGCGAGGCCGGGTTCGCCGCCTCCCATCACTGTGTGACTGGAAAGAGCGCCTTGCCCTAGGGGCGGCATGATGAGTTATTAATGACATCTGGGAGCACGGCGTGCGATGGGGAGAAAGAGCTTGCACGTAGAGCAAAGGGGAGACGTACTTACTCTCCTGGAACCTGAGCCAAACGACACCGCCGCGCGTTGCGGCAGTTTCCACAGAAGTCCAGGTTCACGCATTCCTGCCGCAAGCAGGGAGGATAAGTCGCATACCGACCTCTCTGTTCACGGGCCCGGACAACAAGAAGGAGAATGGAAGCAGAGCCTGGTCTTGGGCTGTTTGTGTCCGTATGAGATGGTACGACACTGATCGGGACAGTCCTTGGCCATCTACAACACCAGAGTCGCTTCGTCAAGGGTACGTTCGGGAAGCCCTCGAGGCTCTGCAAAATTTAGAAGAGTTCGGCAAAATAAAAAGGGCACTGAGTGATCTGCCAGCCAGCACTCAAGGACATTGACCGGCATGACAAGTAGGCAAGCACATGTCTGACTTGAAGCACAGGAGTACTATACTGCCATGGATGGACCACGCAGGCAAGTCATCACCAAGTTGTTTTGGACATTCAACACATGCCAGCTACTGCTAGCAACTCAAAGTGACAACCGCTCTCTGCCTTGATGTCACAGCTCGAGCAAGCAGACACGGCCGAGTCCGCGATGCTCGGGTATAGCGCGCTGGAGAGGTCTATGTATGATCCGGGCCATACCGAGCTGCTGGGGGCGGTTGATAACTGCAAACCGGTACTAGTAACACTCCTGTAGTGACCCATGGCGAGGAAAGGTAAACGCCAAGCGCGCATCTCGACGTCCCGTACCCGTATTCGCCAACGCCACAGAAAACTGGCCGTGGATGGAGGGGCCACGCCATCGTCGGCCGGACAACGGGGACTGAGTGGGAGCGAAGCCAGGGGGTGAGGAACAGGGAGAGGTGTCTTTGGCATTCTGAGTTAGCGTCGAGGTACGGAGTACTCGCTCGGCAATACATGTAGGCGCGAGGTAGCCTCTGTTAGCGGCTGTCAGCGCAGCCCCGTGGCGGCACCACCTCCAAGAACGCGAACGTGTACTTTGGGGCGGCTGGTCCCTGCAGTCTCCGAGCCAGACCTGAGGTAGAATTTGGATATTTTCAAGCAATGTCGTCGTGGCATTGCGGCCGAAACATTTTGGACCATGGCACGGCAACGCCGGTGCCGACGACCTCTAGCTTGCAATGATGTATGTATCCCTGGCGTGATGAGTAGGGCCTGACGGAGCAACTACCAGGTCCAGGTACTTGGGAGCCAACAACTGACTGGCGCAGTGGCCCGTCGCCAGCAATTGCACCAGCACCGGCGCCAGCCAGTCAGGGGCCCTCAGTGGTCACTACCGGCCCGCCCTGCACCAGGCCCCGCCTGGCGAGGGTCCAGGATCGACTGCTCAGGTCACAGGCAGGTGTCAACTGGTCTGGTCTCCATCCCTCGTCGTCCATCATTGATCGTCCCTCGCTGCTCAACTCCCTGCTCCTGGCTCCTGGCTCCCGGCTCCCTGCTCCTGTCCGCTCGATAAACTTTCTCAGTCTCCTCTGGCCACGGCAACGCACCGCCTCGCCACCACAACCTCCGCTCCGCCCCCCGGGTCATCGCTCGTCACTCGTTATTCTGATTTATTCGGGGGACTGACTGCTCGGTACCGGCGCCAAGGAGACACCGAGGAGACAAACAACACACGGCCTTCGTCCTGCTCCCCCGGGACGGACGCTCTTCCTCACTTTCTCAGCGTCCTCTCTTCTCTCTCCTTCGTCCTCTCTGCGCCCCACGAGCCATTCTCTCGTTTTGTGTGTTTTCTTTTCTTTTCTTTTTTTTGGGGGGAAACGGGGAAACGGACATCACCGCCCCCTCAGCGGATCCGAATTGCTGCGCCGTTGTTGCGACTTGGAGCTTGACGGGACAAGCTTGCACTCTTGTGAAACCGACTTGGCTACAGACGCTCGAACACGGAGTTTGGTTCTTTTGTATCTTTCTCCTTTGCGTGAACGCACATTTCTGGCTCCTGCCTAGATGCCATTTGTTGATGAGCGTTGTTGAAGCTGCTGTCCGCCTGACATACGCCTCTCCAAGGGGTCTTGGCCTCGGTGAAGTGAGCTAGCTTGGTACGTACGCGCCTGCTTGACGTTCATGATACTGGTTGTTGTCTTTGGATCCTCCGGGATTGTGTCTTGCGCGGAAACTGGCTGTCCTCTCGCCGACCGACCCCTTTCTGACTGAGGGTCGTGACGCATCGGGCGAATACGAGTCCCGTCAAAGTTGATGAACCAGTTTGGGTTCCGTTTCTAGGGGACCAAGGACCTAGTATATGACTTCGGCACCGCTGTACACCGTGGTTTTATTCAAAGAAGCGATGCGAATCTATACCCTTGCCCGTGATCGAACACTATGAACATCGCGCAGTTCGCGCTGTTTCGATTATTGTATACTGACACTTGCGCTTCAGAAGCATGTCTCTTCCCGAGCGACCGGGCGGTAGCCCGGTCTACGAACATCGGAACCTCTATAGAAATTCGCCTTCTCGACGCCATCGCCCCAGTGACATAGAGACGGGCTTTCAACCTGTGCCAAGAGCAAGACATGAACATGGGAAATCCGTGTCCTCCTACGCCGAGACTATTCCGAACCCTAACGCCAATACAGAGACACTTCCTCTGTCACCGACGTATCCTGCAACCTCTCCTCCGCCGCACGGCTCAGGCCAACCTTTCAGTCGCAAAAGGAGTCTGATTCGGCCAGAGCGCAACAGGATTGGCAAGGACCACAGAAACTACCATTATCACAAGCATGCGGCCAACATGGAGACCATGCCCTCGTCGACCGGCAACGACCCCATCTTGGAAAATGTCGATGACTCAACCGAGCGATCGGGAGGCTCCCAAACTCACGGAAGCTTTGCCGATAGCTCTCCGCCGCGTGACCAACATAGCCCAAAGGCCAGCGGCGGTGACCAAGAGAAGGGCAACGTTCGCGTCAAGTCGCGCACGCACCGCCAAAAGTCGGGCAAGATCACCAAAGAGAGTAGGCATAGAAAGTCGCGTAAGAACGCTGCCGTGCCCGAACAGATTAGACCTCTGAGTGCTTGGAACGTTTACTGCGCTATCGTGACATTTTGGTGCCCCGACTTCATATTGAAGTGCTGCGGCAAGCCCACAAAGGCTCAGCGCCGAGCCTGGCGAGAGAAAATGGGACTCATCAGCATCATCCTCGCCATCATGGCCATCGTTGGTTTTCTCACCTTTGGTTTCACCGCTACTGTGTGTAGTGCACCTCCCGAGCGATTGAGGGTCAACAAGGTGACGGGTGGCTACATGATCTTTCATGGTGTCGCGTACGACCTGTCTACCTCGCATCATCCTCCGGCTGAAGGCATTCCTCTCCGACAAGATGGTACGGGCGCTAACGTTTTATTCGACTTGCCTGAGAAGCATTCGGGACAGGATGGCAGTTTTCTCTTCCAAAACGTCAACGGCCACTGCAAGGGCCTCATCAACAAGGCTCAGGATTCCGACGTTCCAACCAATTCCAACAATGAGCTGGCCTGGTACTTTCCCTGCACAACGTTCAACCAAGACGGGTCCAGCCGTCCCAACTTCACCGACCCGTACTATTTGGGCTATGCCTGTCACACCAGCGCCAATGCCCGAAACGCCTTTTACGTGGGCCTGAAGGGAGCCGCCGACGTTTACTTCACCTGGGACGATATTCGCAATAGCTCCCGCAACCTCGTCGTCTATTCTGGTAGCGTGCTGGACCTTAACCTACTCAACTGGTTCAACGAGAGTCAGATCAGCGTCCCCGATCGATTCAAGGTCTTGCGAGACCAAGACAACGCAGTCAACAAGGCCATTCGTGGTCGCGATGTCACCCGAATGTTCCAGTCCCCCGGCGATAAGAAAATTGCTCAATGCCTTGAGGAGATCACCCGAGTCGGATTCGTTGACACCGAGACTGTCGGTTGCATCGCTTCCAAAGTTGTGCTTTACTGCGCTCTTATTCTGATTCTGTCCGTTGTCGGAACCCGTTTTGTCTTGGCCCTGATTTTCCAGTGGTTTATCAGCCGCAAATACGCCGCCGCAAAGACGTCGCAGACTTCCGATCGCAGAAAGCGCGCCAAGCAGATTGAGGACTGGTCGGAGGATATTTACCGTGCACCAGCTCGGTTACCGGGCGATGTCGGTAGCTCAACCATGGGTTCTGATAGAGCTAGCAAGCGAGTCTCGTCCTTCCTGCCCACAACGTCTCGATTCTCTGCCGTCTACGGATCTGATCGTGCAACGGGAGCCAGACGCCTCCCCACCACCATGTCTAGTCGAGGACCCGGAAGCACTCTGCTCAACCCCAACTCCATCTATAGACAAGGCAACGACAGCCGTGCCAGCTTCTTACGCTCCGATCCGTATACCAGTACTGCCAGTCCCTCTGACGGCCCCGGTCCCGCTGGATTCATCCACGACTCAGTCGTTCCCCAGCCACCATCCGACTGGATGCCATTTGGATTCCCCCTGGCCCACACTATGTGCCTGGTTACGGCCTATTCGGAAGGTGAAGAGGGTATTCGGACGACCCTCGACTCCATTGCCATGACCGACTACCCAAACAGCCACAAGGCGATTGTGGTCATATGTGACGGCATCATCAAGGGCAAGGGCGAAGCCGTCTCTACTCCGGATGTCTGCTTGGGCATGATGAGGGACCATTCGACTCCTCCCGACATGGTTGAGTCATTCTCCTACGTGGCCGTTGCCAGCGGCTCAAAACGTCACAACATGGCCAAGGTCTATTGCGGCTTCTACGACTACGGCAGCAAGAGCCGTATCCCTGTCGAGAAGCAGCAGCGCGTGCCCATGATGCTGATTGTCAAGTGCGGTACCCCTGACGAGGCTGACAATGCCAAGCCTGGCAACCGTGGCAAGCGAGACAGTCAAATCATTCTCATGTCCTTTCTCCAAAAGGTCATGTTTGACGAGCGAATGACAGAACTCGAGTACGAAATGTTCAACGGTCTGTGGAAGGTCACTGGTATCTCGCCCGACTACTATGAAATAGTGCTCATGGTCGATGCTGATACCAAGGTGTTCCCCGACAGCTTGACACACATGGTATCTGCCATGGTTAAGGATCCCGAGATCATGGGTCTGTGTGGTGAGACCAAGATTGCCAACAAGCGAGACAGCTGGGTCACTGCCATCCAGGTGTTTGAGTACTTCATCTCCCACCACCTGGCCAAGTCGTTTGAGTCCGTCTTTGGCGGTGTCACCTGCTTGCCCGGCTGTTTCTGCATGTACCGCATCAAGGCCCCCAAGGGTGGGCAGAACTACTGGGTGCCTATTCTCGCCAACCCCGACGTCGTGGAGCACTACTCTGAAAACGTGGTCGAAACGTTGCACGAGAAAAATCTGTACCTGCTTGGGGAGGATCGTTACTTGACGACTCTGATGCTGCGCACGTTCCCCAAGCGAAAGCAGGTGTTTGTGCCCCAGGCTGTTTGCAAGACAACAGTACCCGACAAGTTCATGGTCTTACTCTCCCAGCGGCGTCGCTGGATCAACTCGACCATTCACAACCTCATGGAGCTTGTTCTGGTTCGCGACCTGTGCGGCACGTTCTGCTTCAGCATGCAGTTTGTCGTTTTCATTGAACTGGTCGGCACGCTGGTGCTACCGGCCGCCATCGCCTTCACCTTTTATGTTGGTAAGTGACAAGCCGCATCGCGATGCCACATGAACGACTCTGAGCCCTCCTTTTTCGTGATGGGAAGCAAAAAACCCAGGGCTAACGTTACTGCAGTCATCACATCCATCATCCACTCGCCCCCGCAAATCATCCCGCTAGTATTGCTCGCTCTTATTCTAGGCCTTCCCGGCCTTCTCATCCTCGTCACAGCCCACTCGTGGTCCTACGTCGTCTGGATGCTGATATACCTGGTCTCCCTGCCCATCTGGAACTTTGTTCTCCCGACATATGCCTTTTGGAAGTTTGACGACTTCTCCTGGGGCGACACGCGTAAGACGGCAGGAGACAAGGTCAAGAAGGGCGGCATCGAATACGAGGGCGAGTTTGACAGCAGCAAAATCACCATGAAGCGGTGGGCCGAGTTTGAGCGCGAAAAGCGCGCCAAGTCCGCCTACTTTGGCTCTGCGGAGAACGTGGTCGGCGCCCCGGGCGGCTGGGCCGTTGCTCCCACCCACTCCCAAGCCGATGGCTACTACTCTGACGCGTAATAAATAGAAGGGGGGGGGGGGGGGTTCACGTTGGTTTTGGGTAAAAAGACCTTGTATCGCTACGTGGAGTTTTTCTACGGTACGGCCGGGGGTTGATCCTGTACGAACAAGACTACGGAGTACCAGTTGCTTTTTCTTCAAATGACCGGGCGTGCCCGAAGCGATGGACTGCGGCACGTGTTTTAATTTCTTTAATTCTCGTCCTTTTTCTTTTACTCTGTGATTGCGCCCTCGTCCGTCGCTCGCGCGGACGGGTCGGGGCGCGCTTCGTTCAGCAAGACTTGTTTGTATGCGTGTAGACAGACGGGCATGAGGCGGGCCCGCGTAATGCCATCGTCGTCTCATCCTGGCCTTGGACTGACTGACCGGATTGCACGCCACACTTGCTGTCGTGGACCGAGGCTGCCGAAGCAAAAACGGCCAGAGTCCAGGCCACGTCTCACACGGCGGACGGTGGTGCTCCGTCGTCCCGGCTTCTCTCACAGTATGCAGCGTCACCTACAAACGCAATAATCATTAAGGGGGGTACGAATCAGACATCTCAAAACTCGACCCTCGGGTCCTCGCCATGCCATCCTCGAGCTTTCCAGACCACACGGTTTCAAACGCAGCGTGCAGGCCACGCGCAGAAACATGAAGAAAACGACACGCACAAAAGCACAGGGTCATTATTGATCGTCTCGTGTCCCCGGTACGCCGTACAAAAGTGACTTGTCAACGCCGGCCAAGCTCGCTGCAGCCAAAAAAAGAAAAAATCTGTAAAGGTGGCGAAGTAGAATCAGCCCAGACATGTGTCGAGAAAGCAACCTCCCCCGTCCTCCAAAAAAAGCACCACCGCCCGAAGCCTCACGCTGTTGGCCATTACAAAACACACAGAGGCAGATGGCGGGCCCCCTTCTCCTTCATTCAGTTGGGCCACGAGGCCGGTTACTTCCTGGGGCCCTCGGCGTCTTCTTCGCCCAATTCCCAGGGCTTCCGGGGGTCGACGAGCGTTGACAAGCGCCGGTCGCCCCAGCGAGCGCCAATCGTCACCCAGACGTGTTTCTGAGGAATCGTTGTGTTGACCAGTTCTCTGAAACCGGTCCATCGCAGGCGCGACTCTCGGCTCATGGAACTGTTTCCGAGGCCACCGTTGGCAACCCATTCCTTGACCACATTCTTGATGAACTCAATCTTGCGGCGGAAGTCGTTTGCGGCGGGAATTCCTCGGACCTCAGGGTCAATCTCAGGTCGTTTGCGAGTGCTGGCCGAGCGGGTAGATGACTTGATCTGGAAGTTGAGCAGGGTCTGCAGAGGGTACGAGAGCGTTGCGCGGTCGTCTAGAGCGGCTGCCCCGATTGTGCCTGTCGATGCTAGTCTTTCGGCGGCGTCTTGTGGGAGATGCCAGAAGTGGCACCAGGTTCCGGTAGCATCAAGCACGATCTTGGTGTGATCGGGGAAGTTGAACTGAAGATGTCCGTCACAGAACACCCAACAACCGACGTCTCCAAATCTCTGGTAAAACGTCACCAGCTCTGCCGTTGTGCCTTTTGCCCCTGGTGACATGACGCCTTGCCCCTCCGTCTCCTCAGCCCCAAGGTTTTCGTCTCGGCCATAGGCAATCATGTAGTTGGCAAACTTTTTCCAGAGAATAATTCTCTCGCGCTTGCGGTGCTGGTAGACATCCTTACCAGGGTTCATCTTGCCAGCTGTGCCATCTTCGCTGATGGACACCCTAAACTGCTCGGGCGAAACATTCACCTCAGATAGGCCGCTCTCACCATTGTTCTCAAAGAACTTGATTGCCTCTGTCATGGGAACCGGTTGGCTCCTGTCAAAGTATGATTCATCTTCCCGACGCAGAATGTGTTTCTCAGCACCTCGTATGAAAACGCCGGCAGGAGGGAGCATAGCTGTTTTGCTGCCTTCTGTTGTGGGAATATCCCTGAGTACGCAACCGACACTGCCGTCGTTCAAAATATAGCCAAGACCAAATTTGTTGGTATAGTCAACCCACTTGACAACCACGTGAGGATGGGGAGGTGTGACAGATTTGGAGGAAATGACTGCCATTGTACGGGAATTCAATGATCGCTCTAGTTCCGCTTGTAACTTTTTCAATCGTTCCAGAACAACGTCGGGCTTTGAGCCCACGATTGCCGCAGTCTTCTCGGATGGGGCGAAGAGAGTCGTCGGCCGAATTGACTGTGAATTTGATCTTTGAAGTGGTTGCGCGGGGGCACATGTCATAGTAGCTGCTCGCTCGGCTACTTGGAGGCTCGGAGCTGACCGCGCTGCTGGCAAGACTGTGCGGGCCGAGCTTCGCATCGTCTTGAGCGTGCCTCCCGAGGATACTTTCGAGGCCGCCCCTTGAACGGCCTCTCGCCGTGATGCTCCTCGTATACTTTGGCTGGCCGTCAGGGCAGGGTCCACAGGAGGATTCGATTTGGCTGTTGAGGAGGTTGCAGCAGGTCGGTTTTGTGCACGTTGCTGGGCAGCGAAACTCTGAGGAGGCTGTCTCGGCAATCCTAGAGGAGCCTTTTGCGCGGTGTTGTGCGGCTCTTCGGAAACCGCGACTGGCTGCGCGGTGTGAGGTCCAACGGAATGTGAAAGTTTACTTCGCTGAGGCACGTGCTCTTTGAGCCAGTCGTCAAATGGTCGATAAACCAAATTGTCAGCTAGAGGAATCGTTGGCGTCAGGCCGGCCTTTTCTTCCTGGGCCATTTCTTTCCAAACTTGCGAGTGAATGACGTTTACGTCGGACCAAGGGCCAATCCCGCTCTCTATGCACATTTGTTTCAGATTGCGATGGGAAGTATTTTGCATGGCGCTGCTCATCCGGGTGACATAAAACTCCTCCCGCTCGGGCGGCAATTCTCGGAGTCGGTAACTCATGTCGATGTCGGTGGGCATGTAGCCAGAGGTGAAAAATGTGTGCAGTATGATATCATCTGGCTCGGGGCGGCGGTCGGCGTCCTCCAGCATGGTGGCAACCAGATCCTTGGCCTCCTGGCTTATGAATTTCTGGTTCGATTCGCCTGTTGGCCACTCGTAATCTCTCTCTCTGGCTCGGCGATAAATCTCATCCGTGGTTGAAGATTGGAACGGGGGCTTTGAGGTAAGCATGGCGAACCTGTTTGCAGTCAGTGACATGTATCGCGGGCAAGGGGAGTCCCGTTCTTCAAGCATTCGTACATGATGATCCCCAAGCTCCAGATATCGACCATGTGATCGTGGCCTTTCTTCCCCTTTTCCAAAATCTCAGGGGCAATGTAGTTTGGGGTCCCGCAAAGTGTGGTTCGACGAATGGTCTGCATGTCCCTGCCGGTAACCACCAGGGCGGCCAAGCCAAAGTCGCCAATCTTGGCATTCATGTGAGAATCCAGGAAGATATTGCCCATCTTCAAGTCACGGTGAATGATGCCTTTGGCGTGCATGTACTTGATTGCGCCAGTAATCTGAACCGAGTAGAAACGGACCTCGGGCTCGGTGAGTCCCTTGCGGCGCTTGACCATGTCCATGAGTGAGCCGTTATTACACTGCTCCAGCACAAGATATGTGCAGTTGTTGAAGGGAAAAGCTCGGAAGAATTGCACGATGTTCTTGTGCTTCATTTTGGAGTGTATTTGGAGCTCGGTTTGAAACTGAACAAGGGGGTCGTTAGACAGACATGTCCCGGCAAGGCTTCATGTGCGGGCAAACAACCACTTGCCTTTTGCTCCATCTTGGGAGGCATTTTGCTCTTCACAATCTTCAAGGCATACTTTTGCTTGGTTGCCACGTGTAGACTGCTGTAGGCAAGGGCGAAGCCCCCCTTTCCCAATAACTTGCCAACTTGATACGTCGCCCCGTCAGGGTATTCGGAACTACGTGGCTCGAAGACTTCGGGAGGGGGCGGCGGAGGATGCTCCTTGTCCTTGGCAGCTCGAAGCTGCGCTGCGGTCTTGACTTTGTTTTCGGCCGCTTTGGGCAATCGTTGGGCATTGGCATCTCTGGGAGACAGAGCCTCGACATCGACGCTGCCTTTGGCCGCAGCCAACCTGTGGGCCATGGCTGCTAAGTACGGAGTAGATTGCCGTGGGATATATCAAAATATCGATGCGCAGGGGAGGGCGTTAAAAGTGGAGGATTCGTTGACCAGAATCACCAACGGGAGCCTGGATTGAGATGGACGAGTGAGAAATACTGTTGAACATGATTTAATTGGCAATGAATCATGGCCAGTGCAGCGTCCTGGAAGTGCAATAGCACCAGATATACCAAAGCCGGCGTAGACGCATGCGGGTAGTAAGTAGGATAGTAAAAGCAAGGGATCTGGTGCTCACATTCAGTTCAAGCGCGTATAGCATTCGCGATGAAGCAAAGCCACAGTGAGCCGACGATGAAGTATTGGCGAGGGCCCGTCGAGATGCCAAAAGAAAGACGGTTAGCAATGCTCAATTGTCGATGTGGGTGCAAGAGTGGCATGGCAGTCCACGAACTCGGAAAATGAGACTAGGAACAGGTCTCTTTCCCATTGCTGGGGGCGGGTTTGTGTACTTTGACCGTGTCTGGCGGTTGCCGGGGAACCAAAGTCACTACGGTCCATCGTCTAAATCGATCCTCCGGCCAATTAGAGTGCTGTAGAAGGCCACCTTGAGCTGTTTGTAGTGGCTGCCACACCCACGCCAGTCCCAATCTGGCGGTGAAGGGTCCCACAAGCCGGGCCGAGTCTGGTTAGGCTCTTGAAGCGGACAGCAATTGACATCCAGAGCCACTAGAAGCACCAGTGGAAGCCCCAAGAGGTTTGGCCAGGTGCCCGAGTGTTTCCGTGGCCCCCTGAATAATTGACGGATGATGCAACGTTAGTGGCGGCGCCAGCAGCTCAGCACGCAACCCACGGAGGACTGCGGAACCTCGACATCGTTGCTTCAGTCATCAGTCCGCTTGAAGTTGCGACAACCTCACTCGCTGACGCTGTCCATTCCCGCAGTCGGATGGAGCCCGGAAAACTGCCTCACATCAGCCAGAGACTTCTTTCTCCTCGACCCCGACGCTGCGTGGTTTGGCATACGCCTCCCACCGAGGTTTTTCCTTTCTCCCGGTGCTGAAGCCCAACCTCGGTCGCGACAACCATGGTGCCTCTACCTCTATTCAAGCTCGCATCTCTCTTCGTGCGGCACATCTCCAAATATGGCGCGGTAAGCCGGCGACCCAATCCGTCACTGTCAATTTCAGAGCCCGCCAAAGAAAATTAGCCGCAACACCGCGTCGTACTGACTCCGACCCGCGGCCAGAACCGAATCAAAGCCCGAGCCCACAA
Source organism: Metarhizium album ARSEF 1941 (assembly GCF_000804445.1). NCBI lineage: Eukaryota > Fungi > Ascomycota > Sordariomycetes > Hypocreales > Clavicipitaceae > Metarhizium > Metarhizium album. The sequence goes on along the minus strand of NW_024467581.1, from coordinate 480,313 downwards.
CCACCCACGATTTCGCACATTCGCCGCAAAGTACGGCCAGCACATCCACCAACTAAACATGCGCATGTCCGTCGCCCTCCTCCGGGACCCCGAGGCAGAGCGCCGCGCCAAAGAGCGAGCCGAAGCACCCACGGTCAAGACCGAGGAGCAACACAAACGCGACGAGGCGGCCAAGTCTGCCACCCCCTCCTCGCCCCAGCCAGCAGCAAAATACCCCAGGCTCACGTTCCAAAACGTTTGGAAAAGGAAATTTCGACCCCTGCCCGAGGGAAAGGCAGTCGACCTGTTCGCAGACGTGATCGGCGATGCGTTCATTCTCAGTGTCGCCGGCGGATTGATCATGTACGAGTCGTGGAAGGCGCTGCAGAAACCAGACGTGAACAAGCAGCGAATTGACGATTTGAGTGAGAGGGTGGAGGCGCTGAGGAGGAGAGAAGAGGAGCTGGCGGATGCGGAGGAGAAGCAGAGACAAAGGTTTGAGGCCTTGGAGGAGGCGTTGAGGGCCTTGAAAGATGCCAAGACGAAGGAGCCTTTGTTACCGACATTGCAGCCTTGAAGTCATGTTCAATTTCGGCATTGGGGAGAAAGCGACGAGGAGCGCCTTGCAATTTGTCTTCTTTCTTTTTTTTCCCCCCTTTTTTCCTTTTCCCCTTTTTTTTTTTTTTTTTTTTTTTTTTTTTGTCCACGAAGGTCCGCGAGCGAATTACACATACCATGGGTGGAGTTTTGCACACCATACGGATTTACACATTGGCATATGGGACTTTTATTTTCAAACTTTTGTGCTGTCGCATCTTCTAAATCAATGTATACATAGACCATTTAGAAATCCTCAGAGAACGCCACTTCTATTCTCATGAGAGCAAGTAATTGGGCACAGGGCAGCAGGCCGGATCGATGGTTAGATGGGCGACAAAAGGCAAGAAGCAGACAGCTCCTTCCACCATGGAGTCGCATTTGAACGTCTCCTCTCCAAGAAATGAAAACCTCCCCTCTATCTCCGATGCATCACATAAAGAACTTGACTAGTATTGACTGGCAAACTTGCCTCTTGCGCACTACTTGCTTTGGCATCTTCGTCAAAAGCACCTAGTCATGTTCAGCTCATCACTTCGTCAATGCCCTGAGTGGTCTCCGGCACTCACCCTCTTTGCCAAGTGTCCCTCGAAATGGAGAGGTAACATCTTGCAAAGGTCCAACCAAGTCACCGGGGTCTGGTGCACTGACAACCTTCAGAAACGAGGCTTCTTAAACATGACATTGAATTCGCAATCCAACACTCAGCCAGTCACTCGTCTACCTGTCGGATGATTCTCACCTCGGCAGAGAAAGCATGTACTGACGACACAATGCTCAGGATCGACCAGCTTTCCAGAGATAGAACCGGCAAGAGAGCTGTCGTATTTCTGATGCAAGGGCACAGTGCCATGTCTTCATTCATGAGATTTCAACTGCGGTACGTACTTGCGGCAGCGGTGATTGTAGGAGCCACTCTAATAAATCCAGAATGCTTGAATATGAAAGCATCTCGGCTATGCCCATATCCCGCGCTGACCGGCTCGTTACTCATCTTGATGCATTAAGAAAGCCGAGCATTACTGGCATGAACGGATGCGCCCAAATCAGCAGTCATGAGGCCCAGAGGGACCTTTTACGCCATTGCGTTTCAGGATTTCCTCCATCAGTGGAACGGGTAGATGCTCTATTAGGGTCCGTCAGTCATTTGAGGGACTTGGCCAACATGGTGCAGAGCCAGGAAGGGCAACAGATCATCTGTGAGCGGTTGGGCGTCGCTGATGGCCGCAGAATGATTACATACTTCACCGGCGGTCCGAAGTTCGGATAGGGAGAAGGCCGTGGGACACACTCGATACATCATCGAGTACAGTGCCTTGTGCCCCTGGTGGCCGAACAGAGGGCACACAAGGCTGAGGTAGACCTCAGATACGCCATGGCTATCGAATCAATATGTTTTTTGGAGCCATTTCCACGGCGCTTAGCCGCGCAGCCTTATGTATGAAACTGAGATAGCCAACAACTGAGTAATGGTCGCAGTTCAGGCGGCAGCCGCGCGCTTCGTGGCGCAAATGGACCGGTTTCACAAGAAATCCGTATAGGCCTCATGAAATCTTTGATCGAGGAAGCCTGGCCAACAACATGAAACAAATGCCAGGGCACACAAGAAGCGCTCATCTTCAGCTCCTACCTCTGTTCGCATAGTGCCATGTTCCTCAACTCTTCCCGTGCGTCGTCAGCCAGCCCGGGGCCCAAGCGAGGATTGATCAGACTTAGTAACACACTGCGGTGTAAATTTCAGAATGAGTTGGTTAAGTTTTTGCTTAATCTCGCTGAGCTGGAGCCGAGCCGCCATTACCGTGGTGATGAGCCGTACATAATCCTCCGTTGATATGATTTTTTATGCCCCATTATTGGTATTTGGCCATGGCTCTGACCAAAATAGCAAGTCGCAGTTTCCAACAGTACTCCGTAGAGACAACTATGTATGCACGTCGGACAGGCCATCCCGGCATCTCAAGGTCGGGTGTTACCCAATCTCAGCCTAAAAGAGGAGTGAAATATGGAGTGGTCGGGGGCGAAGAAAGGAAGCTCACCACGGCAGACACATCGGCGTGTCCCACCCAACTTATGAGTCCCTATTTTCTGCAGGAGAAAAGAATTAGTAGTGTGAGAAGCACACCAGCGAGTTTGCAGCCCAAGTAAACGGATTATTGTACGAAGTATAGCTTCGGCATGTTTTCGTGTCTCCAAGTCCTTCTGAAAAAGGGTCTAGCCGAGCAGGATTGAGCCAGCAGAACGAGAGGGATGAGAATATGCAGATTCGGGCCCCCTTACGCTCGATGAGCAGCCATCGTCCAAGTCGGTCTCAATGCAAGAGGTACGGTGATGTTGGATTTGATTGGCTGCACCTTTAGCTCGCGAGTGCCACCATAACGACCGCTCCCAATCAGCGACGTCTCAGAGCCGCCGGAGAGTGATGAAGGTACACAATAGATCCGCATGGACTGGGCTGGGGTACTGGGGTCCATTGGTTCGGGTCGCCTTTTGGGCGGACGCAGAAGGCTTTATAAAACCAAGGATGGGACGTCCAAGTTTTTCTCACTAGATGCGTTTCTTGGCTCCAGAGGTTGCAACATGACATTTTCAATGTCGTTAGATGTGAGGACGCCATGTCACCCCGCGTGTCATTCTGACTTGGACTGTGGCTGCGGGAATGCACAGAAAGACGACTACCACCTAGTCCAAGTTGGCAGTCGACTTTTGAAGCGGAGGCCATGCCGCCATCGCTTTCAGGTTTCCATACGCCTTTTGCCGTGCATTCCATTGGCGGTAGGTGCAAAAGAGATGCCCATTCGACACGGCGTAATGAGACCGGCTTATCGTAATTGATTTCACGCTTCATCGTAATCCAAGAGGGGCGAAAACAACGAGTTGGCGACCCTGAGTACCAACGCGTCGACGTCATCAGAATAGAAGGCGCACGCGGGAGGAAGATCGAAAACCAGCAGTCGGAGTCGAGCGTTTAGAGCCTACAAGCTACCAGCTCCATAAGGACTTTTCCGCAGAGGAGATACCAATGGAATGGGTGGTGCGTTCACCGTATTGTCGGGACTTTGATATGGAGCATGGATTTCTCGCAGACGTGTGACCGTGGCATGGCACGAGCGGTGACAAGGGACGCAGCTGTCGGGTTGGCTAAACGCGGTAATAGTTGGTGCTTTTGTTTATGTCCTTCTTGGCTTCACCCACTGATTGTATACTGTGGGGCCTGGTGATGGTTGGAAGTGGTTGCAGAGTGTTTGTGTGGTGAGGTGTAGTGCACGTACTCCGTACTCCGTACTCCTCCGCAGGTTGACGAGCACCTCAGACACCATGTGCTTCACGATGGAGCCTAGACGTCGCACAAGTCGTACGAGACCCGCCACTGTCATGCCTATGTATAGACCATGATGATGAGAACAATAAGCAACAGATGGTAATCCAAATAAAGTACATAACTGAATAATAGTGGCCCTTACGGAGTACAAAAGGGCCAATTCGTTTGTGCTAAGACAAGATGAAAGGGACCCCGTCTCGGTACGGAGTAGCTGACCCACGCAAATAGATGCTGGAAGTGGTCATTGGTCGTACCGAGTGCTCCGCAGCACCGATCGACTTGTTTGTCCCATGTAGTTTGCCGCTCTGGTTCGACATTTTTGACCGACCGACAACTCAGCAGCCAAGAAAATGCAGACCAGCGGCCGCTTCACACGATGTCGACTTGGGACGGGCGGAGGGTTGGAAAGACGATGGGTTCCGCGACCGGGGTTGATGACGAGCAGACAAAAATGGTGGTTGGTTGGTGTTGGAATCGGTTGAGGCTGGCCGGCGTCCTGCAGGGAAGGTGCGGCCCTCGAGGCGCGACCCTTGTCCGTCCCGGCGGCAAGGGTGCTCATTGGCTCTCGTCCAACGTGTAACCGCCCATGTTTCTCTAATCACCTCGAGCCACACCACCGGTTAACTTTTTCCGTCTCACCATCGCCCATCGCCCATCGCCCATCGCCATCCACCATCCAAGCAAGACACGGCCACGAGTCCACGACGGCATGGCTCTGCAATATGCAACGCGGGACCGGCCAATTCGACTCTGTACCGCTTCCAAGTCACTGTTGCTTCTCCGTGCCGAGTACTCCGTACCCTTTCCTCAATGCCTCCGGCCAGCGACTTGTGGACTGGCCCCCCTCCCAAATGGTCCAACAGTCTATTCTTGGCTGAAGTCCCGGTACCTCAGTATCGCCCTCTTTTTTCCCACGGATACCCATGCTGTTCCAACTTGTGCCGTCGCCTTTGTCTTGGGACTCTTGGCAACCAGCGGCTTTCCAGGTTCTCCTCACGCTCATCGTCGGGCATTCACGCCATTTGTGCTCGTCTAGTATGCACGCACGGAGTAGTCTACCGGCGCCAATCCCGGCGGTCACACCAGTAGACTCTGCAAGGGCCGTGGCCATGCGAAGCTGCAGATGTCATGCCAGACCATGCTGTATTTTCCATATTTTAAATCTAGCTTCCGTCCACGGAGGCTTCAGTATGGGCCTCCTTGATTCTTTCCCCTCCCAACTGCGCTCCTCCTTGATTCAGGTCTCCGACGACGCCTCGTCTGATAAACACAGCTTCAAACGCCCCTTCGCCCACGCGGAGGAGAACCAGGCCTTACACTTCTACCGCCACGACTACGGATGAGATCATCGTGTAATCCTCTCAGCTTCAGATAGATAGAGGTCGACAGTCGGCTGTGCCACATGCGAGGCTGTCACCAAAACTGCAGATCAAGCAGCGCCGCCAAATCGTCTCCGGTTCAGAACAGAAGGCTCAGGCTCGGCTCAACCTCTTCTGCCACTTCATCTCAATTTGTACAGTTCCTTGTCGTGCACCCCAGCCTGGTTGCAAGAGGTTAGTGCCGCACGAATGCCTGCTGTCAAGAAACAACGGACTCCATCACATTCTCGCCATTTACCACCAAATTGGCGTCTTCCCATACTGTGCCTGTTTCGCCAGCAATCAGTATCTGATACGCGGGCTTGGGTTGGCCTCGCCATCTTCGGCACTGGCTGTAGCCCTCCGACGCTTTGCTAGGCCCGTTACCGACTGGGTTGTCAAGCTTATTGGATCCTGCTTGGACATAACTCGTCGTCTTCCGTTTTCGCCTCCGGTTTCCTCGACCAGTCTGGGCCTGTCGAGAACTACCTAATATCCAGTCTTTCATTCAACTACAATCTTTCATTCATCTCGAATCTGTGCCGGTCTGGCTACCAGCAGTTTCTTTGTGCCCTCTAGCTCCCTCTTAATCGGCTCACGCCAACTGTACTACTTACCTACAAGAGAAAAATTAGAGGCTTCACGGCAATTTCAGTTCATTTACCCCTGGCTACTCGGGCGTGTTCACATAAGACGATCAACAAGCGATTTACGAGGTCTCCAAAGTTCGCGACGTTTATCGCAGGGCAGGGGATCTGGGATATAGATCAGAAAGAGACAGGAACAGAAGTGGATGTTTGGGTTAATTACCTTGGCACCATGGGCAGACTTATCAAGAACCACTTGGCCCGCCTTATCATCATGACCGCCGCAGTTTGTATGTTGTGACAACTTATTCTTCATCATGAACCAATATTTACTGACATTGATTGTTCAGATCAAGTTGGCGCCGCCATTGAAGGGTTTATCTGGCCCAAGGTATTTTGGGATTTCATCACCAAGGCCCTAGACCCTGCTGTCAAACCCATCCCGATTTTGCAAACAATCAACCTCATATTGGGGCTGGCAATGCTTGCATTGGAGTGGCCATTGAGCTTTGTCGCCGGCTCAAGTCTTCATAGGTCACTAGAATTTCGACTTGCAGTCCTGCCGCTGACGGCACTCGCCTCCATTTTAATGTACCAGTCTACCAACCCTGCAATTTACTACCTCATAGGAATGATTGTGTACTTTGTGGCATACAGCGAGGGCGAGGTACGTTTGCGCTTCAGACTTGCCACAGGCAAACCAGCACGCTAATTAGGCCATTTATAGATGATTTGCGCCAAACCTTGGACCCTGCCACAACGAGGCCTGGCCGGGATGGCCTTGGGCGAGTAAACGACTCACTGGAGCAAGTTTTTCGTTTTTGTTCTCTGTTTTGGCAAGGTGGCAGTCTCTCGAAATGGAAATATTTCTATTCATGCTTTGCATTTTAGCGCCGGCGTTTCGATGACATTATGACAACTCGGACCTTGACAGAGCATTTTTGCATGTCCGACGGGGTGGTGGGCCGGCATCTTTCCCTTGTGATCCCCGATGGAATCTTCAAGGGCAAATTGGGAGCCAATCGGGCCAGTGGATGTAGCTGATAGATGCGGATAGCAAGGAGAATGAGTGACCACGGTCGCTTTTCTTTGAAAGTAAGCTTGTACCATGCTGGATGCCTTTGTAGCAATTGTCTGCTGCAGATGGCCGGTCCGGACGGCGTGAAGACGGTTGCATTTGGCAGCAATTCCAAGGAACATGGTTGGGGCAGTCCTTGAGGGAGTCACTTCGACCACGGCTCGAATGCATCCAACGTGAAGGAATAAAATAAACGCGTCACACAATAAGCTCGTTCATCACTGACATTCGAAGAAAGAACCTAGCACGTTGGTGCAGCGGCGAGTGAGGTATACGCTGTCCCATGACCCGTCAGCGACACTTGGCCGGGCATGACTCTTGAGCAAGGTCTCGTCTCTCGCTGATATACTCAAATGAAGCGCTCACCTAAACACACGATTCCCACATACAAGCTTGCATACTCCGTACTGTCTCCAACGAACTCTCGCCCAAACGCGGCCCCACAAAACCTTACCTCGCTCGACAAGTCCACCTCCCTCAACGCAGGCACCTCACGCAAAAGCACCAGTTGGCAATCTCACCACCTCACAAGTTCACAGCCATGGCCTCGCCCGACGACGACACCGACGAGCGCGAGGTACGCTCCCGCCAAACCTCGTGACCTACCGTCCATCCCATCCCATCCAACAGCTAACCCTCCCCCGCCAGCGCCTCAAATCAGCCCTCTGGTACGCAGTCGGCCAAATCGTCGACGAAGAATGCCTCCGACGAAACCGCAACGCAACGCCCCAGTTCATCGGCGCGTTGACAGAAATGGTCTGGACACAGATTGGTAAGGCCCTCCGCCCCAGAGCCGGGCTCTAGTCCATCCCCAAGGCGCAGGCGGCCTGACGCCCGCGCAGAAAACATCGCCATCGACCTCGAGAGCTTCGCCAACCACGCCTCGCGGCCCAACATCACGACAGAGGATGTGCTCCTCCTGGCACGCAAGAACCCCGACCTGCAGCAGATCATGAGCGAGTTCGTCGAGGAGAGAAAGGGCATCAAGGAGGCGAAGATGGGCAGGAACAAGCCCGCCGCCGGCCGCCGGCGGTGAAGTCGCACCTCTTCAGCACGGTCCCAGGCAGGTGTGGGAATACCTTTTCCCTTTGCCCAGCAGCGCGCGCGGCTCCCCCTCGGCCCCTGTTCACGCGCTTGCAAAACACTAGATTAGATTGCCGGAATCCACCGCCGCGGCAACAGCGGGCGCCCTAGGCTTGTGAACCGTGGAACTTGCAGCGTCTTCCGTGTTACCGCCCGACGTGGTGCGCTGGCGGGAACGGTCGTCACGCGACGAGGCCACGAGCGTTGCCGTGGGCTGTGGTCGGTTGCTAGCCGACGCCGGACATGTGTATTGTGGTCCGTGGTCCGTGGACGTGGGCTTCAGGTGATTTCCCCGTGGGGTGTGGCAACTTGAGATACTTTGGAGCTGAATGCTCCGTGGCAGTAATTCCATGTCTATTTCTATGCTCCACGGCGTTTCCATGGACATAGGTGCCGTCTTGTGGTATATTCCTGTCCTACGCCGCCGAATTATGTATCAATACTCGATATACTGCATGCCATCCATGCCTCATGCCCCATCCCGCCAGTCCAAATCATCAAACGCCTAATCATGCACACTTTTTTGTCTCCGGGAATATGAGAAACGAACAAGAATCATGTGCATGAATGTCGAGTGTCGTCGCTGCCAAGATCAGATTTGTATCCAACCCTTGTCAGACACCACGTAGTGCGTCCCGTTTCCGTTCCGTGCTCTCCCGAGCATGTTACTCCCCATTCCTACTTTCTGCAACCTTCTCGTGCTTCTTCCATTTTAGCGAGCTTGAGCCAGTTTCAAGCCGTCGCTTTCCGTCTGCAGATACGTGCATGACACCATACTGCCCTTTCATGATGATATCGTGAGCCGCCTTGTCCGTGATCCGCAACATTGCCGCCAACCCGTCGCAATGCTAGCGGATGCGGAGTGTGTTCGTTACCGTCTGGCACGTGGGGGAGCCTCGATGTCGTCTCGGTAGCTGTCCGTGTAAGAATCTCAAGGCTACGCAACCAGGGGGGTGTTACTCGTCTTGTGAATTTCTTTCGCATTAATCTCTTTATCAATAGGTAGCCGATACCCGTCTCTCTTGGGGTTAAAAAAATTATAAAAAAAAACCAAACGCTTGTGTGTCTAGAACAGAGAAATAATATCGTCATTTTCATTCACTTAGACCTTGATGGTGGTCTTGCTTCGGTACTCACGGACGTACTGGTCAAGGATGCCCAGTGTCACGCCGGAGCCGCCGCACACAATGATGACAATGTTCTTCTGCGCCCATTCCACATCAGTGAGACCACGTCCTAGGGTCTCTCGCAAGTCTCCCTTGTATACAGTGGCGAGCGCAGCTCCACAAGACACTTCAACAAGGTGGCGGGCGTCGTCGGCAAACCGGACGCAGCTAATGGCAGCATCCGCGTCTGAGACGACGAGGCTGCGAGTATTGGGGTATCGACACCACTTCCACGTCTCAGCAGAGATACGCGAGCATCCCAACGACGTGGCAATGGATGTGATCTCCGGGAGTGTGATGTGCGAGTTAGCCCTGATGGAGGCATTCATACTGTCAGCTCCGAGAGTTTCGACTCCAACAACGCAAGGTTTGGACCCGGACCAGGGAAAACTCTCGATGCCTTGCATGAGACCATTGAACAAACCGCCGCCGCCCACGCTGCAGACAATAGCATCGATGGGCTCGTCCATTTGCTCTCGTAGTTCGGGAATGATTGTAGAGGCGCCATCCCAAACATGCGGATGATCAAAAGGCGGGACGTAGACGCCGTGGGGATCCTTGGCGAGGAGTTCGGTCCGGAGGTACTCATCAGCGGCAGCCAAATTCTTGCCGGTTTGGTGGACTTCAACACCAAGATCAAGGAGCTTATTCTTCATCATCTCCGACGTTGTCAATGGAATAACAATAGTGGCAGGGCGCTTCAAAGCAACGGCCGAGGTAGCACAAGCAAGGCCAGCGTTGCCGCCCGAAGAGCAGTAGAAGTGGACATGGCCGGCGCTGTTGGCAATGGCACGGGTCATGAGGTTGCCAATTCCGCGGGACTTGAAGGAACCACTTGGCTGAAGGTTATCCAGCTTGAGGTAAATGTTGCTAGAGTGACAAGTGTTAGCAAGACCTCTCTGGTTCCTTTGGTCCCTCCAAGAGCGTCAATATCGTGGTAGACCTACCATCCGGCAACACGACTAAGCTGAGGGCTCAAGACAGACGGTGTCTTGTTCCAAGGAAGCCTTGGCTCAGAACCAAGGGAACCCATTTTGAACTTTAGGCTGACTAGTTCTAATAGGAAAGACCAATCCTGAGAACTGCTTGACAGACTGTGTGTAGAGACGGACGGCCGGTTGAAAGGATGCCAAAGTGCTGAAAACAGACCAAAACGGATGCTACAAACGCCCGCTCAGATAAAGCACGTTTCCTTACAGTTCCGATAGCAACGACCGAGTCGCGGGAGACGGACTTGATATAGAATTTGGCTAGGGGCCGGCCAGCATCCGTATACGGGCAGGCAAGCATCCGCCGGAAGCCGACTAGGGAGGGAGTCTGTGGTCCTCAAGGTACACACCATGTGGAGAATCCATGGACCATGGATGGAGGCAACACCATTGTTGGATTAATCTATACACCTCTCTTCATGCCTTAATCGCTCTTTACGACGACGCGGTCTGTTTCTGGTTTGTTTGCTTTGTCTCCTTGGACTGGACATCCTTGACAAAGAGGCACCCATAGTTGCCAGTGATTGAAAAAGCCGTACATGGCGAAGGCATATGTGGCTGGCTGTGTTTTTATTATTGTACGCGATCGCGGGCCAAGCGATGACTTCTTGTGGCAACGCAGGACAGGATTTCCTGTCTAAATTGTGTACTGATGGCAGCACTATCCGTCTCGCCTAAAAATAGTCCACAGCCTTGATGAAGTTGTTGGCCAGGTGCTCACCGTTTTTGTCTTTGGTTTCTGGACCGTTTGTCGGAGGAATATTTTGCCTGCCCTAATCCTTTTCTTTCGTCATTCGCCCTGGCGCCATGGGGACGTCTAAATTCCATTGGGAAATTGGGAAAAGTCAAGAATCAATCTTGGCCACCAACTACTATTGCATTGTGGGCGGTGGCCGATGGCGGATCCCCAATGCTGGAAGGCTAGGCAATCGGTGACATGAAACTTGGCATGACGATGTGGTTGCTCCAGCGGGTTTTCAAGAAATGTGTGTGTCGTGGTTCGTGGTTCTGGTCTGGGGACTCGGTGGGAGACGCGCACGCCAGGGGGTGTGTCTTGCTGTTATCAGAGAAATGGCCAGGATGTCCGCTGTCTCAGGCTCCGTACGGAGTAGGGAGAAGCGAGTACAGAGTAACTACACACAGTACGTGTACCTGAGAAACCTACGACACCAAGGGGCCAAACGTGCGATAAGACGTGGCTGTGACGGTAAAATGACGGACGGTGCGTTTGCGAACTTGAGGAAATGACAGAGAAGAGAAAAGCAAAATATGTGAGGGAACAGAGTCGCGGAAGCCCGCGCGCAGCAAGGAGCATGACGTTTGACGAAAAGGGCAAGAGCGCGGGGGACGTTATTTCCTAACCATGGGCAGGAGCGTCCGTCATGGCCGGATGAGCAAGATGAGGCGACAAGACACATCTCCCATCAATAATCCCATCAGCTTCCACGCACCTAGACCTCATCACAGCCCGAACAATCGGAACGAAGCCCCGGCTGACTGAGCCCGGGTCCGGCACCGTTTGCCCTCCGGCATCAACGAGCTATCAGCATTCAGCAACGTGGCTGATGGTTGGGCGTCTGGTCCGATCGCACATGCATCCTGCACAGTTGACACCCCTGACATCTTTACCAGCCTCACCAGGCCCTCTTGTGGCAGATTACGTTGTTATAGGGTAAGAAAATGATTCTATGGGGTAATCGAAGCCAAGTTATAGGGTAACAGGACTCCGATCCAACTCCAATGACCCACCGGTATCCGGGGGCGGCGGGGGCGGCGGGGGCATCGTGGAGGCCATGGAAAGTTATTTTCCTTTGTTTTTGTTCTTCCGTCTTTTGCCATGGTAGCTGATGCGACGCCGGGTATCCAGACCATTTACGAGCTGCCGGTCACATTGCAGATTGTCGTGTTTAGTCGACAATTCGTCATCGCCGCGGACGGAGCAGGGCCTTGGGAACACGCAAACCGCCACCACTGGATGAACGGAGATGGTTCGGTATGGGGGGGGTTGGCAAAACAAATCCGTCTGCTGATTCCACGCCTGTGCCACCCCCCTCCAATTTGAGCGAGAACGGCCAAGTCCAAGAAGTCGCCGGCAATGCAAACTACTGCCACGTGGGGCTGCTGATGTAGGCAATATCTGCTACTGCTTCCGTGCTGAAACAAGCTTGCTGCGCCTCAGCTTGTTGATACAGTTTCCGACTCTTGAGATATCAAATATGAATCACTCCAAGCTTATCGGGCATCCACAGGAAGCCTGGGCAACGGCGAGATAACACACGTCCTCACCGAGCTTACCGCAAGATAAGCTGGCCTTGTCGTCCATTCCGTTGCCGCTATTGGGCAGACTTGTAGCCATCGTGCTGGATCAACAAAGTCAGGACCTTTGATGAAATAGCCATATGCAAAATTCAATGGTTCTGATGTGGTCCGAGTACGAGATTTGAGTCGTGACAGCCAATACGATAACAGCTCGACGCCGACTTTGTGCGCCCGTCTTCGTCTCTGGACCCCGTTGAGTGGCTGACTCACTTCTTCAAATTGATCTTGGCCGCATGGCGGCATCCAATTTCAGCCTTACCCCGGAGACAGCCATAATTTAAATTCCGAACCAATACCTAGTACGTGGCATATTGCCCCAGCATGAAGCACCTGAAAAATTTGCGGTTTTATACCGAGTCTAAAAATCTGAAGCCACAATGCTGGACCGTCTTGGGGTCAAATTTTTGGCCATACTTTCACAACTTGTGGTCATGTGGACCATGGGAAGAAACAATGCATCAACTTGACTTTTTGGGAGGTTCTAAGACAGGAAGCGAGAGTGGGATCCTATTTTGTGACCGACTTTTGATATGATCAGTTGGTGAGGTGTGCCCATGACTGGCGTCCGGAAACGAGTGTTGGCGAGGTGTGCTGGCACCATGCAAGCAGGTGGCTCACACGCACGTCCACAGTCAACCACGCGCGAACATCCGGAGGCATGACATGGTGACTATCAAATCTTGGCAAATATGAATGATTTCTAGTTGAAGCATTTGGTAGTCCAGAAACAGTCACGATTGTGAATGCCACAAGTTATTGGGGGCAGTGGAGGTGTCCTCATTCTTCTCTCTACACGCACACACGCACACACACACACACACATACGCACATACACGCATGCACTTATACACACTCTCACTCCCCTTGAAATGAATTTTTCTTACTTTTTCTGGCTACAAGTCTAATGTTAGCTCAACTTTGAATTCCGGCTTGGAGCTTCCCGAATTATCATCATTCTCTGTCTACCAGAAGTAACGTTAGACACACCGAAACCGAACTGCTCTGTATGTACTGACGCGGATTTCCTACTGTCGACTATGACGTCAAAGTGCCCTGAATCTGATTCAATCTGTCGTACCACAGATCGAGCCTCACCATGACTCCCATAGAACTTCAACCAGGCCTTGTCGGGGCAACTCAAGAAGCAATGCTGATGCAACGCCTTTCATCAGAGCCGCTCGCGATCAATTCAACAAAAGACGAAAATGCGAGACCCGGTGGCGTATCGGCAAGGTTGCAAAAAGTCAAGCAAAGGCGCCGATCAAAAAAGAAACGAAGAACAAAGAAAGAGCGCGCCAGAACAGTTGGTGCAGACGATTGTAGAAAAGACAAAGTAGTAAATTGGCAAGAATTGGCGCAGACGTATGGCCGAGATGACATTTAGGACTTGTCGTCACGCCGGCGACTGATAAAAGCCACAACCAGAGCTCCTGTTCCTCAAATCCCTCACCCTCTGGATGACGGCGGATCCTTCCATGAGGACACGAGTGTTGATTCTGAGCCCGAAGATGAAGAATCTGCGCGGCCCGAGTCTATCCATGAGAAACCCGCAGCTGGGGTTGGCAAAGCACCAGACCAACAACATACTTTGCAACGTCTATCGGCCTTGCACAGACTGCCTGCGGAAATTAGGCTCGCCATATACAAAATACTTCTCGTATCCAGCAGCCCAATTCGGGTTCATTCGGGTTGGAGATGTGTTTTTAAGAGACAGTCGTTGGGAATCCCTACAAGTATCCTGCGTACATGTCAACGTGTATATGACGAAGCTGTCGGGGTTCTCTACGGCGCCAACGTATTTCTCTACAAACTGCGAGACCACGTTTCCAGCGTCACCGATGTCGATCGACTGGCGCATATTGATGACGCAGACGCGGTATTTCCCATCAACGGCGAGGCAGATGGGGACTACGACGCGGAAGATGAAGACGACCCGGAGTGGCGGGAGGAGACAAGCAGCCGGAACACGTCTCGACGAAGAACTACCCGGCGCCGCGGCAGCAGAGCAACCGACACAGAGGGCGACATCAACATTCAGAAACATGCCTTGCTCTTCCGGCACATTGTTGTGGAGGCAGAGCGGAACCGCTCCGTCGAAAGGACCAAGAAGCTCATGGCAAATGCCCTCAGCATCTTCAACTACCGCGACATGGGCGACCGCCGGCAAGTCTTTAATATCCATACTCTAACAATAAGGGTGACGCCAGAGTGGGAGCCACCTAAAGGAGAAGAAGGCAGCGGACACTACACTTTTGTAGACTTCTTCAATCGAGAGTCGCCTGTCATGAAGGCGGTCCAGGGTATCCATTGCCAGTTTCTACTCGTAGACCTTATGGGTTGTTGCAGGTACGGGGACGCTTATGATGGGCGCGAGCTCAAAATCGACATGAGGCATCTGCGGCTGAAGAACGAGGTGAATCGCATCATCGTGGATAGATGGAAGGGCGATCGGGTGATGCAGGTAGGACGTGTGAGGAGGGCAAAAATGGCCTTGCACGCATTGGCCACATTGGAGCAGCGCGTCGCTGCAACCTGCGAGGAGTGTCTGGAGCAAACAGGGCGTGGTGACGAATGGGACGATTTTACTGTCATGGAGTTGGACGACGAGGGCGCCGGTTGACTGGAATCGGCGCCATTGCCTGGTGGTGACGAGAGTCATGGAGGAACAGACCCCTCGACTCATCAGCACGTACGTAGACTGAAACAAACAGCAGCTCATGATTCGTTATACAGATTTTTGCCTTCCCTCACGACCGTTACATACACGATAGAAAACTTGCTTTTTGTCCGCTACTCCACGTTATCTCTGCGCTGCATATCCCTCATGACGCCGACTTTTGCTTGCCAAAACTCACCAGGGAAACCTCCATCGTTTCCATGTCCACAAGAACCAGCTCCTTTGTCTCGGCGAATGAAGGGACCGTAATCAACCTCACGGACTGACCACGAGGGCCGCCAATCGTCCTCGTCGAGAATTCAGGCTGACAGCCCACAAAGAACAAGTGCGGACACGTCTTCATGACAAACGGGTCATCTTCCTGGAACGGATAGCTCCCTGCCCCCTTCTTGTCAGCTTGACTTGTCACGTATGGCGCCGAGGGAGAGGGCCGACCTACACAACGTGTCGGGTGCGGTGGGGGCGCAGCACCTCCATCTGCACATGGCCTCCATCATGCCCAGTCTATCGTCGCTGTCGACGTACTTGAAGACGTCGTCCACGTTTTGACCGCCGGTGCCTAGGACGCGCCACCCCTCGAGCTCGGCCTCCCAGGGGTTGGTGACGGCGTCAAACCACCCGGGTTCTTTGGGCTTTGCGGGCTCGGGCCCGTATGCCCTCGCGCGGGGAAACAGGGCCATGTGGACGGGCTGCTGGGGGTAGCTTGCGTTGGCGGGATCCTGAGCACCGGGGACGAGGGTGACCGGTATCGAGGGCAGCAGCGCGTCGAGGAAGTCGTCGAGGAGCTGCGACGGGAGGGCGTTGTAGGAGCTCGCGTCGTAGCCGTACTTTCTGCCTCCCTTCTTCTCGGTCTCGTCGGGCCTGTGCTCGGTGGCGGCGGCGGAGATGGAGTTTCCGGCAATGATGAGCCTGCTTATGCTCGCGACTTCTTCCTGGTCGGCTGGGGCGAGTGCTTGGCCGAGGAGGTATTCCTGCAGGAGGTTGAGTTCGACGGCGTGAGAGGCGCCGGTGCTGGAGAAGGAGAGCCCGGACACGATGGCCATCTTCTTGCCGGGGGCTGGCGGGGAGGCGTCTGTCATTTCGACATCTCGGTGCTCGTCTCTGATGATGGGCCGCCCTTTTCCGAGGCCGTTGGCCGAAGGAGGCAGTGGTTTGGAGAGGGCCCATCGCTCGGGCTGGTCGGCAAGGTCGGGAAACTTGGTGTCAATGACTTCGAACTCGCCGCTGCTGTTCTCGGTGCCCATGACGGCGATGATGCAGCCCGTCACGAGGGGGACGGAGTGGACCACATCGCCGACGAGGCGGATGCGGCCCGAGTCGTCCTCGAGCATGACTTGGTCGGAGCCGTCGGGGGAGAAGTAGGTCTGCTGGGTGGGTATGGGGGCGGAAATCCATCGCTGGACCGTGTCAGTCGACCCTGTCGCGACGTCGAGACGTGGTGGTTTCCCGTGGGCATGGATCGGGGCAAGGGGTGGTTTTTGGGGCGGCATCACGTCCTGCTTACGTCTTTGGACACGTCCTCGAGGATACTGGGCTTGAGAGGCATGTCCATGTACACTGTCCCTGCTACCCAGCACAACTCTCCCTGCCGAACATCGAGCACGCGTTCTACCCTTTTGACCTCTTCACCACCAATGACGGTCCCCTCCCACGAGGCCGATGCCGCCTCCTCGACGGCGGGCTTGATCTTGGTCAGGCGTAGAAAGTACATGTCGCCATATTGCTGCTTGTAGGGCCGTCGCTTGTCGAGGTCGAATGCGTGCAATGGCTTGTACGAGTCGGCGGCTCGGCTGAGTGTGGGAGTTGCGGCGTCGCTTGCGAGGCAGAGTTAGATGCGGATTGACAAATGCGGGCGAATTGCGACTTACGACGCCGATTTCGGGATGAGATGAGACACTTCCTCGAGGGTCACCATGCTGAGCTGGTGCTGAGCTGCGCGGATGCAGCAACCTCGACGCCGCCGAGATACGGGTTGAGCTTGTCGAGTGAGACGCGTCGACGATGTTGCCAATTGTCCGAGGCGCGTTTCGAAGCTGCCGGCACTTTAAAGCGGTGGGGCTTCAAGGCCATCTGAACCTGGTGGCGCGCGAGTCAGGGTTAGGGTTTGTTGATCTCTAGTTCCTTCGTTCGATTCCCCGTCCAGGACGCTCTCGGCAACAATCGTCTTCAAACAGCCAGCATCCCGTCGAGCGTTGAGCTTGCCACTCACACGATATATCGCCACCGAATAGTCTGGAAGATGCGTCCCCTCAGATTCGTGAGAACCACGAGGACAACGCCCGGGTCACTCGTCTGCTCATAGTCAGTCTCAGGCGGAACTGTCGTCTGCCGTGCCGGCTTTCATGATGGCGTCGGAATGTAGAAGCAGGATTTCGATCGACCCACAGCATCGGGACCCAAGTGTGAGAAGTCTGAGGGCGACAGTGGTGCCGGATAGTGTGGCGAGTAGAACCTTGGTTTGAGAGCTTCGGGCTCAAGAGGCTGGACAACAGTGGGACGAGGAGGACGGACTGGACATCATTTTCGAAGCTGGCTGTGGCACAGCCGTCGAGGAAGTCAAGTTTTTGCGAGCTGGCTGTCCCTGTGCCGGAGAGCATCGTGGAAAAACATCGAGACGGACGTCAGCCTGATCACACAGAGCGTCTCATTCGATACCGCGATGCCACAGTCAAAGTGCAATACCAGACTCTGAATTCTGCCATGCATCAGAGGCGAAGATATCATCGTACCACGGCGCACAAAGGACCGTGAGCTGCTGTTGGGCCATGCAGAAGATGTGGCCTCCCCCTTCAACGATGGCACCGAGTGAGCTCTGTAAGACACATTGTCACAGGTGTCCGTGGAGGCGTTTACGATACTACATTGGCCTGGCACACAGCAGATCCGGGATACGTGTTCATATCTGTTGCGACTCCCATTACCCTAATGTTGATGGAGTTGGGACTGTGGTTGTCAGTCCTATCGCACTCACTGCTTCGCAAACGCTTCTCAGTCCATGACATTTATGTTCAGACACGATAGCTGCTGTGGCTAAGTACGAACGCAGCTGTTCTAACTTCACTTTCTGCGTGGATAGAATAACACTCGATTCACCATCAGAGACCAAGGACAACGAACAGACTTGGCATTGCGTGGGTTATATTTGTGTCAAGTTGCGCGGTTGTATACATCGTTGATGATTCCGAGCCACAGTCAACGACTGGCGGCAACTAGTCGACGTTATTTGCCCCCTTGATGAAGCCGAGCAAATCATTTCTTGGATCCCGCATCGGCCCCAGAACCAGAATTTTTTCCGTGGCCAGAGGCATTTCCATGGCTTTCGTTGCGATCGCCGGCGGCCTGAGCACGCGCAGCAAACCCAGCCGAAGACATGTCTCCGCCGTTCTTGGCCTGCGTGTGTCTCTATTAGAAGGCACTTGAACTTGACGATGCTGTCTAGGAACGGCACATACCTGAGATGACTGGACTCTAGCAGCGTCCGATTTGGTCATAGGATTGGTCATGTTGATGGCGATGATAAATTTTTCCTTGTTAAGAGGGAGGAAGAGCTCGGTGGTTCCAGGTAGTTGGGGATAGCTTGTAGGAGACTGCTGAGGAAGCAAATGTGTTGCTGAATCCAAAGAGCTGGGAAACGAGCAGGATTATATAGACAATTTGGGCCCGACGAGCAAGTCCGCGCCAGAGCCTCATCGCTCCCAGAGTACTCACGAGGCAAATTTTGCCGGGACGGTATGACGTCGGTCAAGGCGACCCGTTTGTCGCCCCCAGAGAAGACCTGTAGCCGGTCGCGAGAGCCATCATGTCCTTGCCGACGCTGTGCATCGGATCATCGTCTCCGCCTCAAGGGGTTGAAATGGCGTTAATACCGGCATTGAATAAATCCCCGACAATGGCGCAACACCTGGTTTGTACTCGCTGTTTGATACATTCTTTCCGTTGGAAACAAACAATTGTGAGAAGCGAGCACACGCGGCAAGACGTCACCTTTGTATCATATGGCTCGTCACACAGGCAACGGCAACGTACCAGGCTGCGGCTGCGGCAGTGAGTCAGTGACTCAATTGCTTCGTGGACGAATGGCGGGACCACTTCATCACCACATCTGCTGTCCTTGTCCTCGTTTCACAGCCGGGACGTGGCCCTCCAGATCCATGGTCATTTGGCACCCCGAATCGTGTCGGACGCCCGCGGGTTCGGTCGTTTGTCCTGCCGCCGCAGCATCGATGCTTGCCTTCTCCTTCGGTCCCATCTCTCCTCCTCGCAAAGCATGATTTGAGCACGAGTCGTACTGGGCTTTGCCGGACTTGTTTGACCTGCACCAGCCGGGAATTGTCAGCTGGTCAGACACCGCCCGCAAGCGCCGAGCTGTATCAGCACGCCTGGTGATGTGCTCCATTTTGAGATGCCGTGCTGTGTCTCGGCTCGACAGGCGGCCCATCTACTACCGAGCGAGCGGTCCTCCCACCGCCCAGTAGCCAGGGCGGACGTCGTCACATCGTCGTCCCTGACAAGTGGCAGAAAGGCTGGTTCTTTCAGGGCAAGATCGAACAGTACTATTCAGCATCATTTTGCCAATCATGGTCCGGCCAAGTCTGATGTTCAGTTGTCTCTCTGAAAAGTGTACACTGCTGCTATTCACAACGTTTGGGTAGCCTCGACCTGCCAGGGTATGCCAGTGTCTAATGTGTCCTGTTTATTTCACTATGTAAACCGTAGCTGGATGCTTTGAGGAGTTCCCAGTACTCTCGAGACGTGTCCCGTCGCCTTCTCTTAGTCTGTCATTGCACAAATGCTATGGCATCAAGTTTCTTTTCTTGCTCACACTGGTTCCGTTATTCGAGTCGGTATAGAATGTCACTGAATCCGTGGAATTGCCATATGTGTTCCCGCAAACACTGGTGTAGTTCCGAAACATGTCTGCGCGCTGCTGCATAAACGTCTGCAGCCCTTTCGATGAACAGCTCTGGCCTGGCCCGTCGAAACAGCCCGGCAGGACTTGGGGGCTCCGGTTGAGCAGGACACGGTAGTACGTCGACGCGGAAGCAGGAGAAGAGCTGCTACCGTTCTTGTTCTGGGCGGTGGAAACGGTCTGGTTGGAGGTGCAGTTCATGCGCTCAATGGCAATGTTGGTCAGGAATGGGAGAATGCGGCTTGAGACCCAAGCACGGTTGTAGTTGATTTGGTCCAGGGGCATGGTGGCGTTGACGTCACTGCCGCCGGAGAAGATGCTGTTGTTGAACAGGCCCAGGGCGACGAGGGCGGTTGGGGGAAGCTCGCGATGCGTGAAGGAGATGTACAGATCTTGGGCTGATGTGTCGGCCGACAAGAGGTCCAGCGTCGTGTTGACCCACGGGAAACCAATGGCACCGGCGTACGGGCTGCCGTAGCCGGTGTTGTAGTGGTACTGGATGTCTTGGCCGTACTCGAATTGCAGCCACTCGTCTGGCGAGAACAGATCGGTCGAGCAGAACGGCGAAGACCCACGGATGACGGTATCGTAGCCGCACATGGCCTGCATGGCCGTGACGTCGTCCGACGTGAAGTTGAAGCCTGGAGCCAGGTTCTTCAACCGCGTGATTATGGGTGCCGTGTATAGGCCGACGTACTCTCCTTGCTGTTTGGATCCCGCGGCAGCAGAATAGCCTTTGCAGCTCTTGTATGGAGTCAGACTATCCGCGCCGGCCTCCTTGCCTTCTGATATCTCGACTACGTTGATGGTGTTGTCGTCCATCTCCAACCCTCGAACGAAACCTCTGGCGCTCTGTACCGTGCGTTCTGCACTCGAGGTCCACACCCTCTGAGGCAATCGCAGCTTCGGATACCTGTACGAGATGGAGAGTCCCAGTTGGCCGGCCTCGACCTTGCCGGTTCTGGTCAATAGCTCCTGCTCGCCAAAGGATGGGGCTTCCCACGTTGCCAAGAAAGAGAGCTGAGGTATTTTAGACCAGTCGACAGTCGAATTGCCTAGCTTTTCGAGGAAGGGCTGCAGATACTGCTCGTAGTCAAAATCGTTTGCATTAATGGCTGCGTGCCGTACAAGGTATGCCGCTCGAGTCACGGCGCAGCCTTGAGGAGGGTTAGGATCTCGCGGGGGATCTGCTGGCTCGTAGTAGGGTGCGATTCCCGCGAGATGCTGTAGGGGGTTGAAAGAATATGATGAGTATAGAGGGGTCTGAAGTTGCATGGCCCCAACGCTGACTGCCACCCAGGTGAGAGTGTGAAGTGTGGTCGTCCTCATTGTGGCGGTTGTAGAGAGGAATTGTGTGAGATGTGTTGTATTTTTCCAACCTATGATGTCGGCTTTGTGTGCGACAAGTTGCGCGGGCAAGCTTCCCCAAGCAACACGTTGATGCCCAAAAAAGGCCTCCGGAGCAAAGACGGTCAGCTTGATAGCTCTGACAACGGTCAGCCGTTATATAAAGGATGAGGAGCAGCACGACCGATACCCGAGGACAAAAGCGTGGCAGATGGCATGGCGCCCGGCTGAGCCAACCATTGTTGCTCATACGTCACGGACCAGCTGTTTCGGGCTAAAGAAAGCGGCCATCATTGTTAGTATTCAGCGGGCAATTGTTACAAGCGATCCACGGACCAGCCAGACCTGGAATGTGGTACAGGTTATACGCTGACGTCATTGACGCACAAGACGGCCATTTGAAGACCTCGGCCCTGAGGCTAAATTGAATTAGCTTTGCATTCGACCCACTTTTGCCTGATCCGTCGGTCCTTGCCGAATTTTGCAGCCGCAGCCGCAATCTGTTGTCGTAAACTTCGCCCTGCTTATCTGATGGCCTTGCTTCTGCGCTGCCTCGCCTCGCCAGGGCACATGATCTGGGGACGGGTGCATTTGTGTGTTGCCCAAGCCATCGAAAGCCTCCGGTGTTCCGTAGTGATGTAGTGATGTGCGGAGGAGTAGATGGGCGCCTATTGTCGAACATGCCACTCTGGATGCGCCAGACCCGTTGATCTCATAGTTTCGCTCAGAAGTCACTGATGAAGCCTGCTCACTTCCGCCACCCTCTCCCGAACCACGACGTGCCCAACGTTTGGAACTACCGCAACATTTGTAAAGCCGAGATGTCAAGCTGTCCGTTGGTGCACACGCCGTCCAGCCCTCCCAAAACCACCGGCGAGGGAATGCCACTTCGCACAGCCTTTGTGAATGCGGCATCATAGTCCAGTGCGCCACCGTCTTTGACGACCGTTACGACTGTTGCCGTGTGACCGGGATGCTCCCGCATTCGCACAGCCCCTGCAACGACCTCGCCTTGGCTGACGCGGTCCCGTCAATCCTCGCGTATGACAAGCTCGCCGCCGAAAAACTCCAGCACCCACATACGCGCAGCAGCCTCATCACGACAGTCGAGTGAAAAGTGGCTGCGCTCTTCAGGCTTCAGATCGGCCGAGTGAAAAAGTCCCGCGGGCGCGATGAGGTAAAAGGCCGAAACCGGGTATGGGTGCGAGGCGGTGTACCCTGCCGTCAACGAGCCCCCGAACGAGAACCCCAACGAGATGAGCCGAGGGCCATGTCGAATGATACAACAGAGAGCCGATGAGCCGACGAAATAACTAGATTTGCACCGCGTGGGAGGAGAGGCGTATCGCTCAGTTCGTGACCCCACAGATCGACGAAAACGAAATGAGCGTGCGGAAAGGATGCCCGCAAAAGGCGGGCAGGCGGGAACATACACAGGGCCGGACTTTGGACGCGGTGAATAAAGAGCACGCGATCGGGGACGCTCGAGCTGGCTGCGGCAGAGGGAAGGTGAATCTCCTAGGAGGCGTCTTTCCCTTTCCCTTCGGAAGTCGTCACGTATTTGGCAGGCAAAAGAAGATTGTCAAATGTCGATGGGAAGACCGCCCCGGACGGGTCGTGCATCGAGGACCGTGCTAGGTTGACCGTTGTGCCTGGACACGGCAGAATTCAATCACTAGATTCGGGAGTCATGACGAACACATGTAGAGAAGTCGAGCAGATGCTGGGTGGTCGTCTTGTTTTCCATGTCGTCGTGTCCAGAGTCCAGACCGACTCGGCGCTATGCGTCGCCCCGCTAATGACCGAGCCTCTTTTAATTGCATTACTACTTGCACAAATAATGCATCTTGATATTCAACAAGGGATGCCATGGCCCATGATATAAAAGTTAACTTCAAATGTTCTACAGACCGTTGATGACCCAGCGATTTAATTACATGTCCGCTGTTTGCCTCGCAGCAAAGTTCTATATTTTTGAGCCTTTGAGCGCCGCCGCACCTCCAAACTGATAAATTTTGACAAGTTGGCGCACGGCCAAGTCCAGCAGAACATCCTCCGATCCGCCTGGGATTCGAGCGCCGGGGACATCTCGATAAATGGCTGTCCCGAGTCAGTACATTTGGTACCACATGGTGTGAGGATGACCCAAGACATTATAAGAAAACTCACCTTCAACTAGTGCGCCCTGTCCCGAGGCCGTAAACCCGTTGCCCCCAAACAGCAAAACGGCACACTGAGCGCATTCATTCAAAACCATGGCAGACTTGGCCTTGGCTAGCGCGGTAATGCCGCCGAGTTTCAGGTCCGCTTCCCGCGCCTCGAGGTGGCAAAGCTGATACAGAAGCTGCTCCGTCCAGGCGTTCATCGTCTCCAGCTCGGCACCCGCCTTGGCCAGCCGATGTCTTACGACGGGTTGATCCATGAGCTTCTTGCCAAAGGCGTCGCGCTTAAGGCAGTACTCGAACGCGGCGGCCAAGGCCGTCCTAGCCTGGCGCGTGACGCCCACGGCGATGATGAGGCGCTCGTGGTTGAAGTTGGTGAGGATGATGCGCAGGCCGTCGCCCTCTCTGCCGACGAGGTTTTCGACGGGCACTTTGACGTTGTCGAGCTCAATATAAGTGGTGCCACCGGCCTTTTGGCCGCTGACAGGGAGGCGACGCATGGAGACGCCAGGGTGTCCCTTGAGCGGAACGACGATGACGGAGAGTCCTTTCCCTCCTGGTCCGCCCGTGCGGACCGCCATGGTGGTGTAGTCGGACCAGATGCCGTTCGTGATCCTGTATAGTGTCAGATGAGATTCCTCAGCAACTCGGGGCGCCCCGTTGTGGCGAGTACCATTTCTTAGCTCCGTTAATGATGTAGTGTTTTCCATCGGCGCTCTTCTCGGCAGTGGTGGTAATGTTGGCCACGTCGCTGCCGGCATCGGGCTCCGTGATGGCAATGCACGTGCGTTTTCTGCCAGTCAGAAAATCGGGAAGGAAGCGCTCCTTGAGCTCCTTGCTTCCCCACTTGACAATGGGAGGGATTCCAAAGGCGAAGCCAGCAGTCAGCGAAGCGCCTGGACCAGCCAAGCCGGAGCGCGCCAGCTGCAGCAACCTTGATCAGATTCACGGCTCGCCGTCGTCGGTCTTGGGGTGACGCAGGGTTCCAGACGCACCTCATCGCAATATATCCCGGTATGCAAATAGTCCCACTCCTCGACCTTGACACCAAGGATGTCGCGGATCCCGAGATTCGTGAGCCGTTCCACGGGCAACGGCGCGGGCATGTTGGGCAGCAGCATGCCGCTCTTGCAAAACGTATCAAACACATGCTGAGGGACGGTCCCTTCCTTTTCCCACTCGGCAGCGTTGCTGAGCAGGTTGTCCCACAGAAACTGGCGGCAGGCCTTTTGGAACTGGCGATGCGATTGCGTGTAGTACGGGGAGGGCAGACCGCACAGATAGGGCGGCTCGGAGAAGGGGACCGGGTTCGCGGGAGCATCCGTCATTTTGAAGTTGAGCTTTTTCTTTGTAACAAACAAGAAGAGGAAGTAGGTCCGGTTTTGGGTTGGTCGCGAGTTTTCCAGTCGCTTGACACGTTATCACGCGGCAGGGTCTGGATATTTAAACCACACACCATTTGACGACGCGGCGTGCCGTCGACTTGTCGAGGTTCAACTTTGGCCGAGGCTGAGGCAGCCTCCCCGCACAGCCCGACTCCACTTGCCGGCCGTTCGACTTGACCGGACGTCTGGGTGGAGCCGACGAGCCGCTGACTCGGATGTCGGTTGTTTGGAGACGTCGCCGGAGCAACACGCACGCACCAACCGCATCTAGATTCCAGGCAAGGCAACACGATAGTGAGTTGTTCCATCACCGTGCTTCGGTTTACACCAATCTGTGAGTCGAAAACCTGAGCTTCATGCAAGCCTGGCCGGCTCGAGTCGGAATGACGGGGCAAGTACTGCGGGCTCGTAGCTGATGGAAACGCCCGACTCCTGAGACTCTGAGCTTCTACTCGACGCTTGTTTTGCCAGAACCTTCAGAGCGACCGATTCGTCTTGGTCACCCGAGTGAAGCAAGTATGCTTTTGAAAAAGCTCCAGTAACTTAGCTTACACTGGGCAAAGCGGCATTCAAGGGCCACCCAAAAGTTTTATATAGACTCGCAGAAGTGCCGTGTGTCGAACGGCAACCGACAGACAGTGGAACCCAGCTCACCAACAGCCAAAATTGAACAGATTTATCCATGAATAAAAGCCATTGCACGAAGGTACGACTCAAAAGCCAATAAAATATCAAACTATATATATATCCAGCAGCGCTCTGGGCTCTGCAGCATCGAGCGCATCGGCACGCTTGGGCGACGTCTCTTGTTTACCCTGCTTATGATGAGTAATATAAATTACTACAGCTCGACGACATGCCAAGCTCCTCCAGATGGCGACTTGCTCTCACTGAGAATACTGTCCTGTAGTCTCGCCCACTCAGCCCAGTACATGTCCGGGGGCGAAAGTTGGCCACAGCCCCGTTTGACAACACAGATTTGAGCTCGGTGCATGGTGACTCACGAGACAGGGGCATCCAAGGGTAGAAAACGAATAGAGCTTCCTGGTGGAAGCTTTGCCAGCCGGCGGCGTTTGGCCTTGGATCCGGAGAAACCTATGGCGTCTTGCCCGCTTTGTCTCCGTCTCTTATACGTGAAGCGTTCATCAAACTGAAATCCTGCGACGGGCACATTTGCTACTACTAGTGAGGATGAAGAAGGTTGCTTGTCGGCTGCTTGCGGGAGTTACACTGGGCTGGGGGGAGGGTGGCATCTGCTCCTTTTGTGTCATATCCAGATGGCAGTACGCAGTTGGGGCAAAAGCAATCGGCCCTGATGGCTGCTACTGTTGCAAGTGATGCCGTTGATGCGGACCCATTCGGCCAAGACGGAATGTTGAATTCTTGAAACAAAGCCCACCTGGCCTGGCGCCGTGTTATCGGACACTTGCCATCTGATGGGATTGAGACGTCGTGTTCCGTGGAAGCAGAACGAAGTAGTTGCTGCAAATGCTACCCGCCGTCCGTGTAGCACAGTTCGGCCAGGTTGCAAGACGCCATCATCAACCCAGCCAACGGGCTTTGGAGTAACGCACACACAGCCGGGAGCGTGTCGACCAGGTTGCCGTCATGTTGTTCGACACACGCGCCGACGATCGCTTAAGCAAGGCTCCAACCATGCAACGAAACTTGGCGTGGGAGTTTTGCACTCACATGTCCATCCATCGACGTGACCTTTGACCACGGCGAATCCTCGAGCGTACTTTGACACAATGGTATATACAATATACTCATACGGCCGACCCCTGATGCCCATATGCTGTACTCACACTAGCTAATGCAAAGCAACGTTCTGGCGGCACAAGCAGCAGGCATGGAAGACTCCGGATAACTACATCCGTTGGGACACAAATCATGCCGTGGAGGCTATTTCGAAAAAGTAATAGAAGCGCTGGCATGTGGGAGACAGCAAGACATGACGTGTTGTTGTCGCAACATGATGGACGTTGCTTGAGTGTCACACAACATACCAGGTCCAGCATCCAAGCACCTGACATGTGTCGGTGCTCACATTATTGGGCTCGTATGCATTATCTCTCTCCTGTGGTCCCTGCGCTCGCTCAAGAGCCCGCACATGTCCATTGGCCCGATGAAGCAAAAGTTCCAGGCAGGCAAGGCATCATCAGGAAACTCCTTCTGCGGGCAGGGCGCTCGGCGCCATTCGTACCAGGCAATATAGCTCTCGAAGGATGGACTTGACGGCATCAAGTGATGAGAGCATGGCGACGAGACATTTTGCGGTTCAGCCAGCGTCCACCGGCCCATCCATTGATTGTGTTTGCATCGTCATCATGTGTTGTAGCCAGTCGAGTGCAACACCGCCTCCAGGGCCGTGAACTGGTGTCGTCTACGTCGACCGCACGATGGTCCAACAACTGTACACATGGCAACATTGATGAAGTAGCATCTCCTCGTACCGGTCGCCAACGTGGGCCGGGGCGGCGCGCGACGCACTGCCGAAGAAGCCGTGCAGAGCGCGGCAGCAGACGCCGGCCACCTCGCATCCCTCATCGTTCCCAGACGATCCGCTCATCGCACGACGCTGGCGCCACCAGCGCGTCATCGAGTGTCTCTTGACTCGCCTTGCCCCTGTCCGACAAACAGTTGACAACTTCCTGCCGCCTATACGGCGTAGTGAGCCCCCAAATCGCCCAGGGTCGTACAACTCGGCCTTGATCCTGCTCTCAAGAAGCGAGGGCCCCGTTTTGGCCACCTGCATGATGCCTTGGAGCTTCAGGTCACGGAGTAACTTGTATTCATCCAAGCTGCTTGACCAGAGGTGGTAAGGTGGGCATTTACCTTGGCGAACGAGAAGCACGCAGCTGCGCTGACGACAATACGGCTCCTCGACGTCAGATAGTCCGTGATTGAGAGGCGAGCAAGACGGACATCATAACAAACACTTGTTCACGCAAGACCTCGCGTCCGCTCAATGACAGATTTGCTATTTCCCACAGTAGCACCTTCACATTCACCTTCCCACAGGCCTTTGCTTCAGCTAACGCAACACAACGCTTTCGTTTGACAAACAGGAGCATAAGACATGTTGTAATCAAACAAGAAGAATCAAAACTGACAAGGAGGGCAAATTAACAAGAGGAATTCCCCCCAAGTAAGAGGAACTCGTCCATGAAGAGTAGGCTTTGGGTGTGACCGTGTGAGTGCTGGTACGCCACGTGCTCGACGCCGAGCTTGGGGACCAGAACCGGGAGAGTGCCACGTCAAATTGCACGGTACTAGGTAGGTCAGCTACACCAACTATTCTGATCATTCATTTGTAGGCTGGGGGCTCAATTCAATTCCTCCACGTAGTCTGACCATCGTATGTTGCGAGCGTACACCACCATAACCAACAAAATCTCCATCCCAACCATTAGCACTCTATGTCTCCGTGTCCGCCCATCCTGTCCGTCCTTGGCGATTTGTTTTGGAATCTGCGCCTCTATCCCAATTTCCACTTACAGGCAGTACAGTACAATCGGTCGAATTTTGTCCACGAGCCAAGCCAAAACTGCCCATCAGATCACAAATTGCACACAACGCCTGACGAATCCGTGACGGAGGAAGACCCAGTAAGCGAGCAGCTCTGTTCGTTCAACTTCTCCTGGCAGTGGACTAGGACCGAACCAAGCTTACGGTGATGATGGTGCAAGCCTTCTTTCGGAAAATTTGACCAGGCGATCCACGCAGCAGCCGACGAACGGTCGTCGTAACCTAGCGGAGAGCATATTCATCCGCGGGTGAGAAGTGTGTGAAGCTTCACAGCCGCGGCCAGGTCAGTATCTTACAATGAGGTTGCCGAGTGCCCGAGTCATGCAGTCATCTGTCCCAGGACTGGACCTCTTCACGGCTCTTCTCCCAGCCAAGTTCGGCCCGTTAGCTCGATGCCGAAGGCGCCGAAAGCAACGACTGTTGACGCCTGATTCGGCGGGAGGAAACAGCGCCTTCCGAATCCTGTCTGGATCTGAAGTAACCTCGAGGTCGAAAGACACCATGGACAGCATCTCGATGATCCCGCTTGTAACCGATGGTGCGAGTACATCCACATCAGGCAAGAGACGTCTGGCTGGGCGACATGTCTGCTGGGCTAAATCTCTCTCGGCCGGTACCGCCTCTCCTTGCAACATTCCTCCCGACATCATTAGAGGGCCCCTGCCACGCGGATAAGGCCCAAAGAGGTGGTTTTCCCATCCTAAAACGTACACGTGTCTTGTTGCACCGAGGCATCACGAGGTCGTGACAGAAGCCCGAGGCCTCGAGAACAAAAAAGGGGCATTGCCTTTCATGTATATATAGGGGCGACCTCAGGAGCCACAGACCTCCATCAAGACCAAGCGCCTTTGGGCTTCAAGTCAAACATCGAATCCTGAACACATCACCATTAAGCCCAATCATCCTGCCCTCGTCACAGTCCTACAGTCCTCCCGTGACAATATGAGCACTCAAACCGCAACAGAGACCATGGAGGTCATGTCTGTGCCAGCGGACATGCTCGCCCTCCGCCCGGTTGAGCAACCACTCTGGATTGCCATTCCCAGCCTCGCGAAAACTACCATCACCGGCCACACCAATGCACGATTCCACCAGAGAGTCACATTGACCGACGTCAAACTCCAGAAAGCCTACGTCTTCACCGGATCAGGCGAGGACGAGATGGCCATGGCGATCCAGGGCTCCAACGAAAAGGGGACAGTGCAGCTGCAGGTCCTGGAAGGCGAGCAACCGTACCGCATGCTCTCGGTACTCTGCGAGTTCTCATCTCAGGGACCCGACGGCCGCCTGGAGCGATCCAAGGTCCTGGCGCCCCGAGTCCTGTGTGAATACCAAGAACCCCAGCTCCTGAAGCGAATGACATGGGAGATCTGCAGCGAGGATGGCGTCGACTCCGACTACAATGACTCTGTGATTCGTATCACGGCAGACATTAACCTCCAAATTTAACGAGAGCCCGAGGCGAGTCGGCCCAGTGATGAATAGGGAATAGGGAGAGAATGACATGGCGGACATGAGACGGCGTCGTTTCTCTAGGGCTGTGCTTTTGTGCGTCTTAGTCCAGATCAGAACATGAATCACGACAGAGCTAGTTTTCCTTCACGAGAGCGTCCCCAAGCCATGGCTGCTTTAACCTGAGCGGCGCCCCCAAGCAAACCTAGGCAGCTCCCCAACCTGTCCTGGGCTCCGAGCGGCAATGATAGGACCACACCTGCGGAAGGCTTGGAGAGCGTCATGTAGACTTGATGAGATGGTTGCGTTGTCGTCATGCACAAGACCAAGACCCCTTTGACGCTGTCCATCTGAGATGACAAACTGGCAGCCACCGAATTCTTTGCGTGCAAGTCATTCGACTCCATGGGAGATGTGATTATTCTGTGAGTACATACAAAATGCTCGCCGTGTGTGTAACCCAGTCCAGATGACTGAGGCACCTAGGTCATTCATGCCTTAGGTCGCCAACCCCTCTTGCCTCAAACCTTCCTGTGGCGCGTAGGCTGTGAGAGTATCACAAGGCCTGCCTGCAGCTCCTTCGGCCTGACGGCGATGGTTTGCCGTGAGCAGAAAGGGACCGGACCTCCCTTTGCGCGCAACACGCGGCCAGGTGATGCTGATGCTGATGCTGATTCAGATGCTGATGCTCTAGCACGACCTCCCCACAATACGCCAACTTGTGAAGCGTGGAAAACGTTCGACATCAAGCAAATCCGCCGTCGGCACCCCCGCCGGGAGGGAGTACGTCCGTCTCGCAATGGCGCCTCGAGGGTTCGAGACGTTTCTGTCGTCGCTCAAAGGGTATGGCATGGTCAGCGGCTAAAACGCTTCTTGCCTTTCTAACAGCCCACCACCAGCTACTTCAACACAGGCACCCTCTGCGACGTCACTATCGTCTGCGACGGCCAGGAGTTCAAGGTCCATGGAGTGATATTGTCAGCCCACTCTAGATACTTTGCGGCGGAACTGACGGGAAATTGGAGAGTATGGTCCGTCTATTAGATCCTTCTATGATGCGACGTCTGCTAATGGTCGTCAAGGAAAGTTTCGAAAGGAAGATCGAGATTAAGGACTTCGACGCCACCGTCGTGGAAGCCATGTTACGTTTCATGTATTTCTTCGACTACAGCAACATCTACAGCACCTCCACTATGATCTATTATGTCCAGGTCTACCAGATCGCTGACAAGTACGACATTCCAGCGCTCAAGGCGCACGCCAAGGAGAAGTTTGGCGTCTCTATCACGACTGGCTGGTCCCTGGACGACTATCCGCTCGCCATCGCCGTGGTGTACGAGTCCACTGCCCCGGACGATAGAGAACTCCGCGACTTGGTCGTGGAGACGTCTCGTAAGAACATTAAAAGGCTCCTCATGCATAATGGATTCAACGAAGTGCTAAGGAGTACGGCTGATTTTGGAGCGGATATGGTCTCTTGTCTGTCTGGCAAGGCCTCAGCAGCGGTCCATGGGCTCTACTGTTTTGATTGCCCTTCGTGCCAGCGTTGTTTCTTCAGCGATATTTTGAGTGGCAGTTACTCTTGCCCCAACTGCTATCATAGGCGTTCAGATTGGAAAGCTTATCGGACAAAGTAGGAGTCAAGGGGCTTGGGGAAGCTGAAGCTGCTCCAGCTTTATGAGTTGATATATCCATCATTTAGTGAGGTGAAACGTTACTGCAGGATGAGCTGTCGCACCCAAAAAACGGGCGTGACCACGCCACGGTGTTTTGTGTGTTATGCCACCTTATGTCCTTTGCGACAGCGGAGTTTTTGCAGGTCGTCTTGGCGCAGTCTAGGAAGCCGCCCCTCCATATAGCCACTGGTAACTGGAAAAGATGCCACGTTGTTATTAGGCAAAGCGGGATTAAAGGTGGCCGACGTAGAGTGATTAAAAGGCACGTTGGCAAGCAAGCTTAGGGCTGACCGCAGCTTCCCGCTTCGCCTCCTGAATGTGATATATGCTAAGCGCCCCTAAGGATTTAATTAGTTCAAGTACAAACACTCTCTCGCAACTACTCGATGATCAAATGAAGCTCACGCCACTCACATGTGTAACATTGCAAACCTTATAATTTAGTGTCGATGATGCCCCTGGCGGCCCAGCGCCTTTCATGACGGCCTGTAGGCGGATACCCGTGATGATGGGACTCAACTCTTCGCTGCTTGTACCGACTTTGACGAGCTGCAGAGAATGCGCTTGATGCCAAGGCATCTCTAGGAGACTTGTCTGCCTACATGTGCCGTGTCATTCGTCCACCCAGCCGCGGCATTCCAGGACAATGTGCCGCGCAATTCGGGTTCCTTACCCAGGTGGACATTGGTCGGTGTCCGTTGCGGTGATCCTGTCGAGGTAGGTCAGGAGGCCCGTGTTTCCCGTACGCATCTGTGCGATGACTGAGGTAATCGCTCCGTGTTTGTGTGTCCGTATGGTATGGATGTTTACGTCTGGTCTGATTGCAAGGCGGGAGAGGCTTCGTGCATGCGTGCAGAGGGAGGTGTCGCATAGCATATAAAGGGTACGGAGTATTAACACACAAAAATATGTGGCGCGTGCCTCCATGATGTGGAAGTCATCATCGACGATGATATTGGCGCACCTCAGGTCTGCATGGGTAGGCACAAATGGCCCCTGATCCCAACGGGAATCGACAATCTTGGGCATCTCCCTTGCCAGGCTATGGAGTGCGAACACCTCGAGCTCTACGGTTTCGCGGGATAGTTCTTCGACAGGTATCAGGTTATTTCTAAAAGGACATCATATAGTTCATTGACGAACCGTGTCGCTAATGTGATTGTCGACTGTCGCCTTGGTCGTTTTTGAATCTGGAGTTGGTTCATTGGCATAGACAGAAAGTTGCTCATGACGTATTCTGACTGACCAGTTGGTTCTGGAATCAATGAGCCTGCAGCAGGGAACTTTAATTTCTGCAACTGGACAAATATATCGATGAGTTCTGAAAAGAGTTGCATTCGACGATCCTGTTTCCTTTACCAGACTGCGCAAATCCAGCGATCGGCCGGGGATACAGTCCACAATAGGAATGCCTGCATCTTGGAGCTGTTCTTGATGATTGGACTTTGGCCAAATGCGTGGACGTGGGATACCGGAACGTTCGTCTTGTCTTGAATGTAACTAGATGATGATTTAGTTGATCCTTGACCTATAATATTACCAAAAGAACCTACCGCATTGTAGCAACTTCACTTTGCAGCTTGTCCCAAACAGCATGGACAGCTGGTTCAATGGGTATCCTTACTACCCAGGTTGTGGTGCAATTGCAGAACTCGACAAAAAAGCACACATTGAAACCACCCCGAGTCGAGCTCACAATGCGGCATGGCTTTTCATCGTTGTATGACGAAGCTAGCGGCAGACAGCACTTCTGTCTATGGAAGCAACAAAACCTTCTTCCTCATCGTCGCGTTGCTCTTGTGTGAGAGGCGTGAGAGATGACCAGTAGCGACCGCGGAATAAATGGAGGAATGCGGTCCATGTATACGACATCCATCGTGTCCGAATAAAGTCAAATATGACCAAAGCATCACTAAGCCAAGGGTCCTCGGGGAATTGATATGTGTGCAATTGTGGCGTTGATTTTTGAGGAATGTTCTAGGAGGAAGAGAGATGGGGAAAGGGGGCGCCCCGGGATTTGAACTCATTTAAGCTAGGCGTCGGTTAAACATCGTCTCAATCCGATCCCAAAAGGCCGGAAAAGAAACTTGGCGTATCACGTAGCCAGGGTTACCAGTCACGACATTCGGCGAGCTACCAGCACAAATGCCTACCTGCAACAGCGACGGAAACTTCTCTTCGACGAGCTCATCGACGGCTTATCGAGATTATGGCTCAGCCAGCTACGCATGTTGGAATTTCCCACTGCCGCCTCTTCGATGCCTAACCCTGGCCGCGCGATTCTGAGCGTCATCCGAGGCTTACTTACTATGGCTGCAAATGAACTGCACCGATACCAAAGCGAGCTGAGGAACCCGGCACCGTCTGCCCCTAAAAAGAATGTCGCGGACTATCTGTGTCGCATCCTGTGGGAGACATGCCGACTTCCGTCAGAAGACTTGGAGCGAGCGCAAGCAGAAGAGGAACCATCTGCTCTCTTCACTGTGGCAAAGCAGATTCCTACACTTTGCAACTTACAGCCATCGAATGGCCTATTTACTCTTCCGCTGGTATCACGCCAGCCTGAGACAGTTTCATACTCCGTATATTCTTCAAAGGAGATGGTGAACAAGTCATCTCGGAGATTTTTGCACACAACAGTAGCACGCAGCGCTGGCCGAGGAGATAAGCCGTCGTGTCGAGAACTCCAAGAACTATGTTCGACATCTGGAACCACGTCTGCGAGTGACTCTTTGGAACAAGCACGCACTCGTATTTGTAAGCTAATGTGGCCTCGGCGAAAAACAGCCCTATCGGCAGAGTTCCTGCAGCCAGCATACCGAGGCGTCTACACGTTCTCTTACCCAGCATGTGGCTGCGCCATTCTCCCAGTGGAACTTCTGACCCCGGCTCGCGCCGGCACCGTGGTGACTTGATTGTCAGGCGTTCAGACTGAGGATCATGTTCATGTGATACATACATCCGGACGCGGCTCGGGAATGAAATCGACACCCTGCTCAGCAACAGAGAGCACGCAACTCTTGAACTGGCCGCTCTTTCGGTGACACACATGTCCCTATTCCGTGGGCTGTTTCCATGCATAAAGCCCATGCAGAGAGAGACACGACCAGGGGCGCCGCTGCTGCATGGGAAGCATGGGAAGCAGCTTATGTAGCCCCACCTCCCCCCCGGCCGCTGACTTGCCCAAGGGTAGGGTTGTGTGCCGACTCCTGCGGGAGCGTTTACACGCTCTTACTAAGCTAGTACTTACTTCCCATGACAGGCCCTGTAGGCGAAGCAATTCGAACACCGGGCCAGGTGTTTCTAAAATCTCATCCCATCTTTTCAAACAAGCCCTGCCGGGTGGATCTGGACACACTACAAGCCATGCTTGCCATGCTTTAAGAGAGGCGCCCCCCTCCTCTTCCGTGATCCTGAAACGCTTGGGACCGAAGTAGGCGATTTTCTTACATGTAGAGCCCCAAGCTGTCACGTTTTCTCCTCACATGTGTGTTTGTTGGGGCGAGGACCTGGAGAGGCTTACAATAATACTGAATCGACGAATGGAGAAATGGCGGAATTGGGAGTCGGTGTGGACGCTGATGGTGGTGGCGTTGGCCTTTCCAAAAGATCGTCGGTATGAAACTTAGACGCCCGAAGCCGGGACTTCTTTTCACTTTTCAGATGACAGTCGTTCGTTCAGGGATGACCGGACTCCCCTGAGGAGGACAGTTGCAAATGCATCATCAATCGCGCAGCTGACGGCAGTGGTGATGGCCGCAGTCGATGCCGGAATTATTAATCAGGACGAGGTGCCCCGTACACGTCGTCTAGAGCAGAGCAAGGCGGACGAGGAGTCGAGGACCGCAGCACCAGCATTGGTCGATTTTATCCAGGAACCCGGGAGTCGGCGACGCGGCGTGAGGCGGTATGGGGAGCCGACAAAGACACGGGGGAGGTGGCATGCAAAGGCGAAGCCGCAGTCCGCCTTTTCAGCCCTGCCAGAAGACAAAGAGAGCTAGCTATTCATACTGTGTGTGGTGCCAGGGCCCTTCTAAGTTCTTGCCTTGCGGACTTCCAATTGACAAGGTCTCTCCTTCCCGTCGGTCCGCTCCCCCCACCGCGACTAGTGGCACAACCCCAGACTGGAAGACCAAACCCGCCGGCCAATGGCATCGCTGTATGAACGAGCCCCCACAGCCCCATCCAGTTCTCATCTTGTCGCCCCGCCGCCGCCGCCGACGCCGCCGCCAACCACGGACCCGATCGCGGCTGCCCCGCACCACCTTCCGTATTCGGGCCCAACGTGCCGCCCCTCCGTCTGTCTCTCGTTCTCGCGTCCTCGTCATCGCCAATTTTGACCCGTTTGAGCACGACTTGGACAACCGCCCGACACACGCGTGCTCTTGACCACAACGCCAGCCCTACGGACTGACGGACGCATCGCTCACCCTTCACCCTGACCATGCCACATGGAGAGAGGCACCACGTCCCGGCGCAGCCCCTGATCCTGATGGGTCGGCCAAATCCCAGTCGCCCCAATGGAAGACGGGACGCTGGCTGGCGTTGAACTCCGTAAGGCGTGTCAGACGGGCGCCCGACTCTCTCATCTCCCCGAGCATAAAAGGAAATCGTCGTCTCGCGGCCTCCCGTCCCGCTGGATGCCGGGGATCCTCCTTCTCCGATACAGATCAGATTCGCCTCGTCTTGTCGTCCCCTCTCTCCCGACCACGTCGATCGCCCCGGTTCTCGATTTACTGTTCCGGGCCCTGTCCCTCTTCTCCCTCCTCCCCCGCCTCTCCGTTTCGTCTCCCCGACAGCCCTCGGCCATGCTCAGCGCCTGGAGATACGGCTCAGACACAAAAGAGGTCGCCGTCGCGCGGGCCTACGACCCTGCCAACGGCCGCTCCAGCAAGATCCAGGCTTGCAAAATCTGCCGCGAGAAAAAGGTGCCTCCCTCCGCCTCCGCCTCTGCCCAGCCTGCTAAGACCAGCCTTGCAAGACCCGCTGCGACGGCGACGGCTACGGCGCCTGCAACAGATGCCGCTGCAAAGGGCTGACGTGCGAGTACGCCGGCTGCGCCAAGCCCAAGAGGTCGCCGCGCCTCTCCAGGTCGACCGCCGCCTCGTCGATATGCAAGCCCCGTCCCCAGTCGGCCCGGAAGCACGGGCTCCTCGGCGCCGGCGCCGACTCCGACTCCAGCGACGCGCGATCCGACAAGACCGTCTCGCCGGTGCCGTGGCACATGGGCGTGGGCATGGGCATGGGCATGGGCGCGGGCGCGGGCCCGCTGCCCGTCTTTGACGCCGCGGCCAACTTCGCCATTGACCCTCTGCTGCTGCAGGGCGTGCACGAGCCGTGCGGCACCGGGTTCGAGCTCCCAGGCACCGCCGGCCTGGACACGCAGTACCTCGTTGCCGGGAGCGTGTGTCACGGCCTGCAGGACAGCGGGTTCCACGTGTCCTGGGAGCACGGGGATGACGAGGCCCCAACTCCAAGGCAGTACGGGCACGGGCACGGGTACGAGTCGAGGTGGTCGCTGAACGGAGTAGCATAACGTAACGGTTCGGGACAAGAGCCGCAAACCGGCCAGGTTGAAGTGCGCCCTGAAGGGCCCAGGACACTCATAGATGACGGCACGCAAGATTGATACATGTACTAGATATATTACGAGCTATATTCAGCCATGAATTCCTTATTGCCCCCCGGTTCAATGTGAGTGTGCTGTCGCCTCTGAAGTCGATCCAGCCAGCACGCTCACGCGGCCTCTCCCCAGTCATGTACGACGTGGGCCTCTCCCAGCGTTGCCTTGAGCGCCTCGACCGCGTCGTCAATCGTCGACAGCAACGTCACGTACGACGACACGGCGACGCAGTAGCGTCTGTATTCGGCGCTCCTGACCAGGTCGACCGTCAACTCGGCCCGCTCGTGCCGCGCATACCACGCCACGAAGCAGCTGTGCACGAGGGGCGCGGGCAGTCGCTCCGGCAGGGGCGCCCCCGTCCGCAGGGACGACTCGACAATCGCCAGGACGGACATGACGTTTCCCACGACGCCGTCGTCGAGCATGCCCACTGTCCCGGCGAGCCGGGCCTGCAGGTGCTTCGGCAGCGTGCACGACAGGACCAACAGCTTGCCGAGGCACTGGTTCATTCTGCTGCAGTGCTCCCTCGTCGCGAGCAGGACCTTGTGGTCGAACGGCGTGGAGCTCACCTCCACCTTGAGCAGGCGAATGGCGGCAGTGAGGTGGACGAGCGTCTCCGCGACCTTGAGGGTGATGTTCTCGGCGGCGGCGGTGGCGGCGGCGCCCGGGTCCAGGTTCCGTCTCTCGCCGTCCGCTCGGCTCCACTGGGATATGAGCAGCGCATAGTGGTCGCTGAGAGACCGGACCGTGTTGGCAAGCGTCTTGCAGACGTACCGGGTCGCGGAGGGAGGTCGAGGGAAGACTTGCACGACGAGGGCGGCGGCGAAACCGATGAGGACC
Source organism: Metarhizium album ARSEF 1941 (assembly GCF_000804445.1). Taxonomy (NCBI): domain Eukaryota; kingdom Fungi; phylum Ascomycota; class Sordariomycetes; order Hypocreales; family Clavicipitaceae; genus Metarhizium; species Metarhizium album. The sequence goes on along the minus strand of NW_024467581.1, from coordinate 442,236 downwards.
GTGACGAGGCGTCTCCAAAAGGCCACGTAGCCGACGCCCGGCAGTCCGTACTGCGCAATGTGGTTCTGGTCCCAGCTGAAGCCGATGATCAGCACAAACGTCGAGGCGGTCATGATGCTGGCTTGGGCAAACGCCGGCGGCAGGTAGAGGCGCCACCACATGAGGATGGATGAGGCGACCGCCGTGGTGGCCCCGAGGCCATACGGGTTGCCGATGCCGTTGCCCGAGCCCGCGTACCAAGCTGCCAGGGCCAGCGCGCCGCCGAGGATGGTACCGAGTCCTCGGGACACGAGAGAAAAAGTGAAGTCGGCCATGTACATGAGGAGACACGTCTGTGCCGTGATCACGGCCCAGATGCCCTTTTCGCGGTAGAAGAAACCGGCCGTGCTGGGGAGCACAGCCGGAACGGACAGCGCAATCGTCACAATGACCATGCGCAGAGCGTACATGCCGCCGGGGTTGGTAAACCATTTGTACGTGCCCACGAGCGCCCGCGTAGGGAATGGCCTTTGCTTCCTGGGAGAAGCGGTGCCTCTGCTAACGAGACGCAGCCGCCTGTGTGTCTCCTCGGCCTGTGCCGAAGCATCGTCCGGGTCTTCGGCAGGCACCGTGGAGGCACCGGCGCCCGGAAATGGGACGCTGCGGCTGAGCAGCCAGGAAAGGGCGTAGCGGAGGCGAGACGGGATCCAAACGCGCGTCGTGGTTCGCAATTCCAGCAGCTCCAGAATGTGCTCCAACATGGCCTCCGTAGTAGCGGCTGTACCAAGGATGCGCTCCTCGAGCACCATGGAGAGAACGATGCCGTTGAGAGAGAGGGGATTGGTGTCCTTTCGATCCTTCAACTGACCTTGGTCGTCGAACAAGTCGGCATGAGCACCTACGACGGCGTCGTTGATTTTGACGACACATGATTCTCGGACAGACTGCAATTTAGCCCGAAGCTCGGCCAGCTCTTGCTTGAGACCGTCGAGACGGTTGGTCCGGGCGGTGCCAAAGTACCATCTTCCCGTATTTATGGTGTGAACTGTATCGGCGGCGGCTTGGATGGCCCGTGAGTTTACGTCAAGAATCTCGGCTGTTGCATCTCTGAGCGTGTCCAGCAAGCCGGGGCGGATGGAACTCTGCTCCGGACTTTTCAAGGCGTCGACGACATCTGCGTCGAGTGAAGCCTTGTCGAGGTCGCTCCCTTCCTTGCCGCTGCCGTCATCGGCACGTTGCGGATCGAGTGTTGGCCGAACCGTCCCGAGCCTCTCAGCTCTGGCCGCCGCCGATGCCCGTGCCGAGTGAAAGTCGAGTAGGAGAATGGCGGCGGCAGTGGCATCGCGGACTCGGCCCTGTAAAGTCTTGACGTCGTCGGCGTTCCATCTGCCCCGCGAAAGATCAAGCGGGAGGAACGCAAGGGCCGGCTCCATAGCCTTGAAGCTGCCGATGATGGCATCCTTGGAGGCTCTCAACTGTGCGTCGTCCAAGGTTTTGTCGCCAGCAAAGTACCGTCGTGTCGAGTCCACAGGCGCGTCGAGCAGCCGAATCAACTGTTCCACTTGACCCAAGACGACATACGACGTCGACTGGGGGAAGACGAAGAGGCAACACACGGCGCCCAGGCCAATACCGATGGCGCCCGGCTTGACAAACACCTGGGCGAGCGTGGAGTTGAACTTGGTCGAGATGGGGCCGGTCAGCAAAAAGACGTCGATGACAATGGTGCCAAACAGCTGCAGCAAGACCATCTTGGGGTTGGCGCTCCGCAGCCGTGCCAGAGCGTAGATGAAGAGGCCACACATGGCAAAGTATGTCACCACCACCCGGGCGTCAAGCATGAAGCCGTCGTAGATGAGCTCCTGGGCGACGGCGGCGGGCGACCGGCCGGTTGGTTGGCAACGACAGCCGCCTGCCGCTGCAGAGACTGCACAAGTGCCCGGGTTTCTTGGTCTGGCCGAGCTGCCATGGCCGCCTTCATGGACAAGAGACCCCAGGCCCAGGCCAGACACATGCCCAGGAGCAGCGACAGGGAGGCGAGCAGGTAGACCATCAGAATGCCGGCTGGCGGGACAATGTACAGGACAATGGCGCCGAAGAAGGTGGCGACGCCGATGTTCTGCAGCACAGGGTCGACGAAGATGAGGATCGTGGCCGCCCATGCCGCGGCCCAGCAGCGAAGAGCGACCTTGACGTCGTTGGCGTTGGCGTGCCTCAGCCATCCGGGCAGCCTCGAAGGCGTCGGACTCGGAGTCGGCGTCGATTGGCATCGTTGCTGTTTGCGCGCCGCGATCGCCTCGTCCATGGCCTTTGCCGGCTGTGATGGTTTTTGTTGACGACGGAAAAGCGGCGGCGACCCACCGCACGACTCCGGTACTGCCTGGCCCTAACCCTAACCCCAAGCCTCGGCTGCACCTGGCCAGATCAACTCGGGCGACCGAGGCGCGATGATGCGTCATTCAACGAACCTGCGTCGGCCAGGGGCCCCCTCGACATGCTATTTAAAGCCCGTGAGCAGGTGATTGCCCAGGCCGTCCGTGTCCGTCGCCGCGGATTTACAATCTCATCTCATGGTCCAGCCAAGGATCTTCTGCACAAGACAGCCAGCCCAAGACCTCGGCCGTCTCCGAATATACCTCAAAGGTCAAACCCCAGCTTCCATCACGAGGCAGAGCAACTGCGGAGTCGTCGCTTGCTTTACAAGGTGGCAATGTAAAGCGCGCATCAGCAGCTCCGCAGCCCGAGGAGCCAAGGGCCAAGCAAGCAAGGAGAAGAAGCCAGAGCCATGACGGCCCAAGCCGCCCGCGCCCAGCCCTGCCGGCGAAGATGAAAATGCCTCAAAGCACAAGACTAGCCAAGCCAAGCCGCAGACGCACGCAGGCACTTTCGCCCTCTGCATCTGCATGCCGCGCGCGCTGTGTGACCCCAACGCGCATATATTGCCAGCCGCTGCCAGCCACGTCAGACATGCAAGAGTGTGCACCGCGGGCACATGTGCTTTTCGAGCACGACACACGACAACACGACAACACGACAACACGACACAGCTACGAGCTCATAGCTATACTTGACCGTGGCAAAAAAGAGAGGGAAACAAACTTCACTCGAGCGGCCGTGACAGACGGGTCAGCGAAATGAGTGTATATTGAGTAGCAACAGTTAACCCTAGGACTCAGAGCGCCGAGTTTACAAGTCCCACGCCGGCGCTTGCAATATATCGTGGCTTCCCATCTAGCTCGCTGAGCGACTTGTTCCCGGCTTTGTAGGCAGCGGCAATGTGCTCTACTTGTTCGGCTTGAAGTCGCGTCATGGCGGGGAGGTCTCGGAGGCGCTTAATGCTGCGCATTTCGAACGTTAGCACGTTTTCTCGTCTAGTACGCTTGCTCGTCTCTTGTACTTGGGTAGACCCTAGAGTATATATATATACACACACACACACACAGAGAGAGAGACAGAGAGAGACGAAGGACAACTTACGCCGCAGCTGGAGCAGGAGCATCCGTCGCAGGAGCCGGAGCAGGAGCAAGTAGAGCAGTTGCTGTGTACAGCGTCAGCTTTTCTCATTTCCCGTCAGAAAGCTTTGGTGTCGAGGAACCGAGCCAGAGCCGTCCGCTTGACAACAAAAAGTCATGATTGCATACCAGGGAGCCATTGTGAAATGGTTTGCTGGAGAGATATTTGTAGTAGGTGGTAAGTGGTAAGTAGTAGCGGTATACAAACTTTGTCTTGAATCTTGATTGCCAGTGATACAGAAGAAGAGAAAAGGCAAAAGACGCGCAACATGCCGTTCCTGGAGCCCCTACTTATACTTTTTCCTCTTCTTGCTCTGCCTGCTTCTTCACGCTGCGCTCGCGGGTCCGGAGTATATGCGCCTGGCGTTGTTTCCCAAGGTCCCGACTTCCAGGCTGTCTCATGACGACTATGGCCGGCCTGAAGCTCCTCATCTGCACGCGTGCGGGCGGCGCCACCACAAAGCGCGGGTTGTTCGATACGGTGAGAGAGCTACCACGTTTCATCCAGGGAGATGCATTGCATCGATGCCCTCTTGCTGCAAGCACTGTTGCTCTCTTCGCTCTCTTCCCCGCTTCATCGTGGGCCATCGGGGGCCCATGGGACATCATGTAGGGTTCGGAGATGGGCTGATTGGTCGGTGTGGGAGACGCTCTTCAGCCGGGACCGGGTTGCCAGATGGCATGGCTTGAGGGACATGGTTGTAAGACAACACAATCAGCTTTGTGAGCGTACCATGTACCAAGGCAAAGGATCGGCCTGTCCCTGTTCTTCTTTCCCCTGCAAAATGGACAGAGGAAGAGGCAAGAAAACAGGGAATCGGGCTTTAAGCTGTAACAGGAGACTGAGACTGATCCGGCGGGCCGATAACTTATTTCTCACGGCAACCGCGGCAACACTCGACGACAGAGCAAGCCTTCAACGTACCCTGCCTGACTCGTGCCTCTCCAACGGGCAGATGGATCCGACAGAAGCCGTACGAGGCTTGATAGCAGGCCACAGCCTTCCATGGCACATCCAAGTTGCCTCACGGCGGCTGCGTTCTTGCAGGCTGTAGCTACCAGGCACGAGTAGCCGGCCCTGGATAAGATGCGAGTCCAGAACTTGGAGAGTCGGCATGTCCCTGAGAGAGAGCATGGCATGGCGCTTGTTTTGTCTGCGACTTGAACGTCCCACGAACAGGCAAAGGCCACTCCAAGAGCAAGAGTCCGCATGTACGCAAACTAGGCCGCATGAAGCATGAAGCATGATGCATGATGCATGGAGCAAATCCACCAGAATACTTCCTCGACGGATCAACGGCCAGCAAAGACCATCAACAGAGAGGGTCTTGAGTCTCGACGCAAGCCCTTCACCGATGGGACGCAGCTGTACGCCTCGTCGGAAAGGAAATGTCGCATGAGAACGGCCTCTCGTGCCCCGTATGTACTGTACTCGTGCTGCACGTATGTGTATGTAAGGGGGAGGACAAGAAAAGAACAGAAAAAATGACATGTATTGGCCACGATCGATTCGAGCCCGAGCAAAGCCCGCCGCCCCCAACAGTTGAAAGTTGCGACAAAGGAAGAGGCAAGGACGGCGGGAACCAGCCAAAGGAAAATGCCAAGCTGAGCCAAGTCAGGTGAGGCATGAATGATGGGAGAGAAGGGAGTTGCCACGGGCAGCGACGATGATGAAGAAACAGACTCACATGCTCGAGCCGTATTCCCAGCGAGCACCTCGCACTGACGAGAGCAACTCAGAGCTGAGAGCCGAAAGGGGCGGCTGAAGTAGAAAATGCAACCGTCCAGCTTCAGCGGCGATGAGAGAAGTCGCCGCGAAAAAAACTGCCCATGCGAGAGAGACGAGGCCTTCTTCCCCGTAGGGAGCATGTCCAGCCGAACCGAACTGAGCACATGTGAGAAGCAAATCCAAGAAAGATGGCGCCATTCTGCATTTCGGTCGAGTCCCTTCTCGTCCTCATCCATCTGTCGAGCTGTCGTAGTAGAACAGTGGAATACCCCTGGGCAGAGCCAAGTTGGATCCTCATCAGCCTTCGTCAATCCTCGTCAGTCTTCGGTCCAGGGCCCGGGGCTGTTTCTGACCCAGTTCTCGGCTCGATCAGCCATTCCCAGTCCCAGGTCCAGTCCCGAATCCTGGTTGAGAAGTCGAGGCGAGAGTACAAATTCAAAAATTCAAAGACGGCGTGTCCGGAGGAGGGGGGCATCTCGAGGCTTTATATCGTCGGCCACGACGCTTACGATGCGTCGGTGACGCTGCTACGAGTCTAGACGCATTCCTTGAGACACTCGTCACATCCGCGGCCTGGAAAACGACGCTGCCGACGACGGCAGTCCATCAAGGTCGACGACGATGATAAGGGGGGTGGCCATCAAGGTTCATGGGCTGGGATTTCTCGTCGACTGACGACGTCGAGCCGGGAGGAGAAGAGGATTTGTCGTGCCAGGTTGAGCTTGTGTCACAATCCGTCGGCATGATTTTGGATTCCGCCAACACGTTACTCCGTACTCCGTACTTGAGTGTCAATCGCCCCCATGTCGGTGATGCTAATTACTTGCGATCCTGTCTGGTCTGCCGAGTACAAGCTTTGGGAACCTAGCCAGCCATGCTGTATCATGGTCATGACGACTATGTTTGCGGCTGCACCGACGACACCTTTCGCCTGGTACTACTCCGTATTACGTGGAGGACATGTCGTGAACAGAGAGCAACCACCCGTCTCTAGAGGTCGGATTCACCCATAGATGGGCTGTGGTTTAAGCCCGACACATTGCTCACACAATCCTTTGCCAAGTGTGTCCTTCATTGAATCACATGCGGACCGGGCCAGACTTTACTAGCCAGCCCTCAAGCGGTTGCAAACGGAGAAGAGCAGATGTACCACCGCTTTGATCCTCGACCGGTTGCGTCAGCGGCAACCACATGCTACTCGTTATCCGTGGACAGGAAATCCGTGATATTGATGCAAGCTAGATATTCTCATGGTTAAATTCCGAAAAAAAACCTGTCCGGACTCCCCACCATCATCACACGCCCAGCATTAAACTTGACCGGCCATCGTTGGATGCCCATCTACCCCGAGGCCAAGACCTCGCTTGGCAGCCTTCCACGACTCCACGAGCCCGACATACGTCACAACGCACCCTGCTACTACGCCCCATTCCCACGTAAGACCTGTATGCTTGAACACGGCAGTGTTGACGTATGGGATGTAAATGACGGGAAACGTAGCAAGGAAACCGGCTACGACGGACCAAAACAAGAATTTGTTGTGATAAACAGTCCTGAGTACCGAAAATGGACCGGACCATCGCTTGTCCATGCTGAACAAACTTCGATGGAAATGCTTGACTTCCCATGCTGTAACAAGAAGCAAGAAACTCAACGTCGCAAATGTTGCCGCCCTGGCGCGGAAAATTGGGGCGCAGACTCCACCTGGACCGTCGTTGCATCCATGAGCTAGGTCATGGAATCCCTCTCCGGAAGCCGCGTATGCTACCAGCATGAATGCCGCCAAACATAACGAGCCCATGAAAGAACCGTACATGAGCTGATCGCGAACGAGATCGAATGTAAAGACACCAGAGCGCAGACTCCGAGGTGGCCGCTGCAAAATATCAGGCTGAGCTTCCTCAAGGCCCAGACCAAGAGCCAGGGGAGAGGAAATGACAAGATTCGCCCACAGGATCTCTAGGGGAGACAATGGAAACACCGGGACTGCCTCATCGTCTTGAAAAGCCAAGCCTATCAAAAGCAAAATAACTTGAGCTAAATTGGACGTAAGGAGATGCAGCAGGAACTATATGTGACGCACGTTAGCAGATAGTTTGGTCAATAGTCCAGGTCCGTGTACCTTTTGAATATTGTCAGATAATCTCCGGCCTTCCCTGATACCGGTAACGATAGAAGCAAAGTTATCATCTGTGAGAACCATGTCGGATGCTTCCTTGGCAACGTCACTTCCGCGGTCGCCCATAGCAATGCCGACGTCTGCCTGCTTTAAAGCCGGGGAATCATTGACGCCATCGCCAGTCATGATGCAAAATGCTCTTCGGCGGTGGAGGGCCTGAATGACTCTGACCTTGGTCAACGGACTGCACCTGGCAATTACCAGAGGAATAGAATCAAGTGCGTCGATTTGCTCATCAGTCATGTTGCCAAGTTCAGCAGCAGACATGACTGTCGTTGGAGCCAGCGGCACGTCTCTGGGCAGGATGCCAACTTCATAGGCGATGGTGGTAGCAGTCTTGATATGGTCACCAGTAACCATGTGAACCGTGACTCCAGCTTCCAGACATTGTTTCACAGCTCCCGCGGTCTCGGGCCTAGGCGGGTCATAAAGCCCAGCAAGACCGAGGAAACGTAGATGGGACTCGACCTTGGAACGATCCTGGAAGTCGCCAATCGCTCCCTCCATGAGCTTGTCCGCAATACACAGGACTCGAAGACCTTCCCCAGCAAATTCTTCGGCCTTTGCGCGAATCGCCTTTTTCGTTCCCTCGTCCTCGGCTAAGATTGGAAGAATTACTTCGAATGCGCCCTTGGTGTAAACGTGCCGTTGCCGTTCCAAGCCATTACCATAGACAACACTCATGAGCTTGCATGAAGAGTCAAACGGGTGCTCAGCGGTCAACAGATCGCTCCCAGTCGTTTTCCCAAATCGCATGGCAAACACCTTGAGTGCAATTTCCGTAGGCTCGCCCACAGCTTTCCATTCTGCGGGCTCAAAGGCTGTGGTAACGCTGCTGGAATCGGTTTCAGACTCCTTCTTTCCATCTGAGACGGTGGCATTATTGCACAAAACAAGAGCATCGAGGAACAGGTTGATGCAGGTTCCGACGAGAGAAGCAGACCAGGACACGTTCCCACTGCTTGGGTCGTAAGGATCAGACGTCCCATCGACCGTACCGGTTAGACCACCACGAAGCCAAACCTTACGAGTAATCATGCGGCCTTGGGTAAGAGTTCCGGTCTTGTCGGAACAAATATTGGTCACGCCGCCTACTGCCTCGAGGGACGGCATTTGGCGCACAATGACATGGCCTTTAACCATTGCTTTTGTTGCAACCGCCATTGTCACAGTCAGCACGGCGAGAAGGGATTCGGGAATGACCGCCACGCCAACGCAGATGCCGTAGAGAAGGATATCGTCGTCGATGTCCCATAGATTGACCGAGAAGACAATGACGACAAGAAGAATGGCGAAGACAAAAAGAAGCAGGGCAAACTTGCTAAGAGTCACTTGCAGAGGAGTCCCTTCGAGGCCTAAAATTCTACGAACAGATTGGTAGGACGAGTAGAGGGCCTTGACCGCTGCATTACTGCCATTGACCTCCCTCTTTTCCCTGCGCAAGAGCTCGGCAATCTGGCCAACCTCTGTGTCCATTCCGGTTGAGATGACAATGCCAGTAGCGCGGCCAAGGGTGACGGAGCTACCGCTGAAGGCCAGATTGATACGGTCACCAACGGGCATGTCAGGGTCGGTAAACACCGCTTCGGGCTTCTTGCTGATGGCTACAGACTCGCCAGTCAGATGTGCCTCGTCAGTGGACAAGTTCATACCCTGGACCAGGCGCAAATCTGCTGGCACTACGTCACCAGTCGCAAGAGAGACCAGGTCGCCTATGACAAGTGTCTCGGCTTTCACGGTATAGCTGTGGCCATCTCGAATAACCTTGCATTTGGGCGTAGACAGCGCGTAGAGAGATTGGATAGTCTGCTCTGCACGGTAGTCTTGAATTAACCTGGGCCGCGTTAGCGAGAACGGTATAGAGCCAAACTTGGATCTCCCAGAGCACCGTCACCGAAGTGAAGGCCGAAATAGTGATGAGTCATTCTTACCCAACGACAATATTGAGCACAATTACGGCAATTACCACGCTGCCCTCGACAAAGTCGCCAATAATGTAGGATATTGCAGCGACAGCGATGAGGACAAGAGTTAGAGCATTGGCGACTTGCTGCAAAAAGATTTTCCAAATGGAGAGACCCCGAGCTCCTTTGATAGCATTGGGACCGTCCCGGGCCAACCGGGCGGCCGCCTCGTCGTCGCTCAGCCCATGGTCTTGGTCGGTGGCGAGCTGTTCAGCAACGTGTTGGGCAGAATGCGTATGATGACAATTTGGCTTTTCACTTGAAAAGGATATATCGGGAGGTTCCGCTATAGGTGGCTGGTCGTCGGGGCCGGCGATGGCCTCCGAGTCCGAGGAGGAGTTGGTGTGTTCTGCACCATTCGCACTGACAACAAGAGGTTCTCCCATCGAACGTGTATATCAAGCTGCGCCGCGAGCAGACTTGGTAAGATGGAAGGAAAGGTGAAAGAGCCGATGTAGGCGGAAGCCGAGGAGGACTGCAAAGTCCCTACTATCAGTGGGATGCTGGCGTCGAGGTCCGACTTCCACAAAGAAGAGGAATCGGATGGACGATGAAGAAGTAGCAGGGACTAAAGCAATGAAGGCCCGAGGATGGCGATGAAAGAAGAAGAAGAAGAAGAAGAAAAGCAGCACAAAACAACGGCGAGGAAAAGACACGCAGTTGAGAGCAGGGGATGCATCCACCTTGGTCACGAGCATGGAGAGTCCCGGAGCTTGAAGCTGGGCAAGCCAAGCCCAGATGGGCCCCGTGTGCCAGGAAGTGGCTGATTATCTTGAACATGGCCAGCGTGATGTCTAATGACTGATGACTGACGAGTCAACGAGGATGACCGAGGAGTCGAGGACCGAAGGAACAAATGAGATTGATGCGGAGGGTAAAGAAACAAGCTAACTGGCGCCTTCCGTGCATAGAAGCAGACAATCAGTGCGCCATGCCCCACCAGTGATGTTGAACTTTAAGCCCTACCTTAAAGTACCTAGGTACCTACCTTAAGTAGGTAGGTGGTTTACGTAAGTAGGTCTAGGTACTTAACCTACCAGGGTACTTACTCGAGTACTCACTTGGTACGAGCGTCCATACTTGGATGTAGCCTCGATCCCATTTTATGCTGTCTCGTCCTCTGGCGAGTTGGAACGGTTCGCACAAAATAGTAAGGTAACTACGGAGTAGTGAGGCCAAGGATTTGGTCGAGATTTAGGTTGGTGCCAAGATGGACGATCCACTTTGAGTGTGGCTGAGTTGCACGACATACTGGAGACGTGCGGCGTGCTGGTGGTCTGTAACTTACTACGAGGCACTCTGGAGCGTGACACAACCGCAGAGTCCCATGGCATGCCTACTTCTTACGGAGTAAGGTACGGAGTAGTTACCTAGGTAGTTACGTACCTACGTATCCCTTGGCGGCGTCCTCGTTGGCTGGCCTGCTGACTGCCCAGTCAAACGTCGTTTCTAACTAATTCTTTTTCAACATCCACCATCCCCGCGTGGCCCAAGAGTCTCGTCCAAGCCGTTCAAGACTAGGCAGCGCCGAGTCTCCATTGCGCGTCGGGGTGGCGTTCGAGATGCCGCCATCATTCACTCGTCCTTTCCTTGTCCTACCCATCGCTTGGCCCGATGTGTCTTGGCACCTGCGGCGTCCCGGTAATCGTCATCTTTACGTTAGCAAACGGTCACCTGTCGGAGTAATGCCTCCATCCGACGCCGTCGAATAGATCCGAAAGATTGGGACCGGCTCTCTCTCTTCCCTCACAGGCTACCGCACCATCTGGTCTTCGAGAAATGGTTACCCTGCAGACCATCCCCCAACCCAGGCGCCGCCCCTCAATCAACACAGACTTGAAACCAAGGTTGCATCAACATTTTAAGCATAACGTTGAACCCGCCTTTGTCCTCTACAAGGATTGCAAACTTGGCATACCTAGGTCCATGTCGAGGACCCGGCGTTGCATCTGCGAGAATGGCCATTCGGAATTTGAGACGGCGATAATGTGTCGTGAGTCTTGCCATGTCGTGCTCACGGCCGTGCTGGACATCCGCTGAAGCTGTTTAGTTGCTTGCCTGACACGACACCTCTCGCGGGTTGGTACCCAATCAGATTGGATGCCGAGAAATGCTCATCCTACTCTTGCTGCTAGCTTCCACCCGCATCACGTGTTGCCCACCTCGAGACACGATGAGATGAGAGACACCTTCCAGACAAAAGTTAGATGCCATTTTCAGGTACTAGCACATGGCCTACTGGATCTGGAGCATCGTTGTGACATCCAAAAGCCGTCAGGTATTTGTGCTGGGCACGGGCGGCCCAAAAAAGTAGCAAGGCACATGTCTCCAATATCAAAACGGAATCTTCATCCATGTTTGGGTATTGCGCCTCCCACGAAAGCCGGTGCCAATAGCACTTTGCATCCCAAACTCCTACATGACAAAACGACTCACCCCAAAAGATTAATATACGGCTCCGGCCAACTCCCCAAAACTAACGGCCTATCACCCAGCCTACCACCCACCGGCGCCAACAACTTAATCTTCCGCCTCTCCTCATCAACATCAGAAACATACACGAAACCCATCACTGTCGCAGCCCTCACCACCTCGGGAGGATCCTTGGGCGAAGCGTGCATGATGGCAAACGTCCAGTGTTGCATGGTGGACGAGGGTCCATCGCGGGACAATGTTGCTTTTTCGTACGCCGAGTCTATGAATAGTTAGGATCCATTGAATAATGTTCTACATTCTGGCTGTGGCGCGCGCATGGTCCCCAGCAGCAAGCCGAATGGCAAGCGTCAATCACGGAAGACCCCTACAAAGCCACAACAGAACGTAGGAGGTCGGATTCGACGACAAATAAAGGCAGAAAAAAAACCTAAAAAAAAAACTCACAATCAGACGCTTTATATATAACAAGCGCATCAAAATCAACCTGTTGAATCTGCGGACTCAACGCTCTCCTAGCGTCCCCGAAGAAATACTCTTTGATGGCCTGTTCCCTTGAATGCTCCAAAAAGCCTTCGTCCCGCTCAACTACGCCTTCTGAGCGATCGAGCCCAATGACGTGGATGACTTCGCCAAGGGAAGTCTTCTCTGCAGAAAAGCGCTTCGAGAGCTCCGCTGTCATTCTATTGGAGCCGAGGACCACGATGATGTTGACTGGCACCGTTAGCTTCCTCCAATCGTCGCGTTCAAACCACATCGGAGCGACAACCTACTAGATAACTCGTCGACAATATGAGCGAGCAGGTCTTCCCCAATCTTACTCTTCTCACTGACGCCCATCGTGTCCACAATCACGCCGGAGCCCCTGACACCCTCGTCCTCGGTGAGCCGCGCACTCACCGTGCCAGCAAGCCTACTCGTCAGCTCTCTGTAGAACTCAGGATCGTCATCCGGCAGATTCCTCCCGTAGTAGTAGACGAGCGGCAGCTTGACAGGAACGGTGCTCGGTCCACTCGTCGGCGTGGTGCCCCATCCGTCAACAGCCTCAGGGTCCATCACCGTGGCGAAAACACTGGCACTCAGCGTCCCCGGCAGGCTCAACATACCCTCCATGGGATCGGCATTCACGACGATAGGTTCGAACCCTTGTCGCGTCGCGTAACTCGCGAGCGTCCTGACGAGCGTACTTTTCCCAGTCGTCGGCGGGCCTGCAATCAGCAGCCTCGGGCCTTCTCTCCGCTCGGCCACGGCCGTTTTCCGCATCTCACTCAGCTGGGCGTGGAGATTCACATATGCATTCGCCGGGTTCGCCTCGGGGGAAGCATATTCCGCGACGAAATCGTCGTCAGTCCGTCCCTCGACCTCGAGCTCGCATCCGTGCCAAGTCAAAATCTTGGATTTGATTGCCCTGAAAGAGTAGGTGTTGCGGACAGCAAGCTCGACGCCATCCTTTTCAGCGGTGCCAGAGAGGACTTTGACGGAGATGATGCGGCCGGCAGGTACTTCGAAACGCCATTCCCAGGCTGGCTTGAGGACGATTGTGCGGGTCGAAGAGGTGACGGTCTAGGAAAGCTGGCTCGTCAGTCATGTGTCGTGCGAAGACTGACGAACGTCGTGGAATATCACCTGCACGGGAATCTGGCCCAAGCCCGGAATTGACATGATGGGGAGGGCTACAAGAACGAGAGTGCGAACCACTTGGTGTCGTGGTCAATCAACGCACCTTGTCGTAAGCTGGTAGGTTGACATAACTGGGGCTCCACTTTTATCAAGCGGCTTCGTCACGACAACCAATACTGCGAATGCCTCGGAACTCACTCGGCCTTGAAACACCATTTCCAAGAACACCCCCTTGCGAGATATCTACATACATACATGCACCGCTGCAGGTGATCGTCCGTGCAACTTCTGCGCACAGCCGACATGAGGCACAACGTGGGACACCATGCCGTGTGACTGCGACCACTCGCTCCGTTGGCCAATGTGCAGCCACGGTGCCGAAATTTTCCGTAGCATTCAAATTATTTTTTTCCCGTCCAAAAAACCACAACTCGTATTAGAGGTCGTGCAGTTCTGCCGATAGACCAAAGCGCTTACGCCACGCCTGCACGGGATGGCTTTGCAGCGCGTCTTCGCTTCATCCAAGACTTTGTCGTCGTGAAAATCGGTAGACCATGAGAGGTTGTCCCACTCATGCCCGTCAATCCTTGCCACAAAGGCGCTTGATGAGATGTCGTTTGGTTTTGTTTGCACATTGCCAGGCAAACGCCTTTGTGCACAGTTGCCGCGGCTCCTTCATATGAGCTGCCGCCAGCTGGGACGGTCAGACGACAGCTGGCAAATGTGTAGGCTAGGTTTCAAAACTTGTTGTTGGGCTTCTTTTCAAATCTTCTTTGTCTTGATGCTTGGTGAGTTCGTGGGTATCTCAAAGTGCCCAAGACTTCTTGACAACTTATTGTCGCCTCAAATGGATAACGGAGCTCTGACCGGCGACGCCACCATAGCGGCTCACCAAACCACAGAGAATGATGGCGGAGGAAATCGTGGCGATCACCAGTTTTCTGACCAAGACGCTACATCTTTAATCAGCCCAGGTCACCAGGTCGCGCCAAAGAAGAAGAAGAGGTCCAGAGGCAAGAAATCCACCGCCCTGCGAGGCGAAACTGCACTACCGCGAAATCGCGGGACGGGATTTGAAGGTGAGCTGTGGTCTCATGACTTCTCTTTCCCATTATGTACTATATTAACACTTTACCAGAGTACTTTGCTGATCCGCCAATGACGCCGGACGAAGCCGCCGAAGAGAAGCTCGAAATATATGCAGAGTACGTATGGAGTCTGGACTCAGGTCGCCAATGTAGCTATTCCAATTGTGATTCGCTAATGTGTACGGGTGTTCCTCAGTTGCCTCCCTTTTGAAGAGTACGTCTTGTCATTCACAGCATGCCGTCTCCTTGCATTAATCAGGACGAAATAGACGAATTCAGTCTTGTATCCGGCGCTTTCGGGCACGTCGACGCCTGCAGGGAGACCAAGTTCTCTATTTTGACGAATACCTCTTCCTCGGCGGTATTGACACCCGCGGTAATGCCTTCTCGGGACTTGACACCAGCGACCTGAAAGACCTCACACCCGCGCAGCGTCGCGAGGCGACAGTTTCAGACACGGTCAATGGAGCCTGCGGCGGCGACAATCGATTCTACAATGGAGACGACGAGCACTGGTCTATCGATTTTTCCGGTGTGGCAGCCGGTTTGTTTTCTACATCGCTGGGCCCGTTGACAGGTTTTGAGCCAGAGAGGACCGAGTGCTTCATCTCCCTTGTAGAAAACTTTCTACGATACGTCTTGCTGCACGAAGTTTGTCCCGAGTACAAAGACGACGTCGAGTCCGCCTTGCAGATTTGCGGCCAGGCACGACAAGAGTGGCCGGCTGTGAATAGGCTCATGGGTGGATTGCCCGGGTGCTTCAACCTTGCTGCCACCGAGTTATTCTCTTCCGTGGCGGCTAGCGACTGGTCATTTCAGTCATTCTCTCGACCTGCTGATTTCGACCCCAAGACTGTGTTTCTTGCCGTCTGTGCATTGTCTAACGAGGCGTTCACTCTGGATCACTTCGTCCAAGGCCGTGTTGAGGAGGTCGAAAAGCAGTGCCACACCTTGGAAGTTGTCAGGGTTGAACGACCCTCCCCATCGGTTTTGGACAAGTTTGCTGCTCTTCGAATCGAAGGCATCGACTGTAAAATTGAACCGGTGGGTAAAGTTTTCTTCAAACAAGCAATGATTGAAGATGACTGGGAGACGCCGAATACCCCCATCTCGTCCCAGGGCACCACGAACACGTGGGTTTACCTCGAAGACTCGCTTCTTGCAAACGTTTTGACCGGGATGAAAATGGACATGACCATTGTTGAGTTAAACACTGGGATTCGGTTCATCAAGACTATTCAGCGCATTGTGCCATCGTTCTATACGTTCTTGCCCCAGCAAATGATGAGGCATTACAAACCGCCTCGAGATGATGATCGACCAGCACCGTCAGTTGATAACCCAGGGGCAGAAGAAAGACCATTTGCGGAGTGAGGGAAATATTTAGACGTGGACACAGCGCACACAGCAGCTCGAAAAGCTTATTTTTAGGCACACTGGAAAGTGAATCGAGAGATCCTTGATCAAAATATTGCACCACCCTGGATCATGATGACAAAAAAACAGAAAAGGTCAGGATGCTGTTAAAACCTAGAATATACAGACGTGGTTAGATTCAGTATTCCATAACCATTCGAAGCGAATGGTCCTATGAGACCCCCAATGAGCTCCCGAAGCTGCCCACACGACCAAGACGCCGCCATTTAGAAAGCACAGACTACCAGCCAGCAGCTTCTTCAAAGTGACAAGGCCAATCACGAATCTCTCTCCATGCCTGAACTCTTGAACTCCCGTCTCCCAAAGGTTCGCCGTGAGTTTTAATTTTAGGTCTGGACTTTATGGTCACCGGCCACAACCTCTGCATAGCTAGGCGGCACCCCATCGTGCGAATTCGACGTGTCCTGCGCAGAAGAAGCACCAGCCTGGCCCTGTGGTTGTTGCGAACCATGTGTCTGCGGATGTTGCTGCTGGTTCTTATTGATTCCGCCCTGCTGAGTCCCGTAGCCCATGCCGCCGCTCGGCGCGGGCGGTCGGCAGTGAGGGACGTGCGGAGTCTGGACGTAGACATATGTGACGCGGCCACCTTCTTGGGGTAGCGACTCGTACTCGTATGCCGGCTCGGGGAACTTGGCGATGATGTACCATGCGTGGAAGAGGCCCGGAAGGAAGCCGAGGCAGCAGAGGAGGAGGTTGATGATGGAATCGGCACTGCATATGCCGCATTTCACCCAGACTGTTAATTTGACATGTTAGCCATGGCATCATGACGGACTTGTGTGCCCGTAGATAGGATCCGTTGGGAGGAAGACTACGGCTGGGCTTGGACCGTGGAGGGCGTACCTGGTAGCGGGGGGAAAAGGATGGCCAGTACGCTGAGGAAAATGTCCGCGGAGCACATGGTCACAATCTAATATCGACAATGTAGTGCAGTGCTTGAGAAACGGATTTTCTGCTGGTTGAAAAGGTGGCGGGACCCAGAGCGCGCAAGTAATCTTGAGCCGGGAGAGGTGAATCAGTTATCAGGTGAGATGGGGTGGAGGGAGGGTGATGACGAAGTCCAGCCGCAAGGCATCGCGACGGACAGCCAAAACCGTCACGGGTTCTTGAAAACAGCTGGCCAGCATTCAAGCGTGCGTGTGAGCGGGTGGCAAGCAGGCCACTTGATTGGATAGAAGGATGGTGGCGCAGGGTACGTACTCCGTACTAGTAGTACACAGTAGTACGGATTACTTGAGTAATCGAACGGCCCTTGGAGGCCTGGAGGGGGGCTCGAGTAATGAGAGGCAACAATTATGACTTCTTGCGCAGCTAGGCAGACATTTCTGCGGCTGAACCTGAGCATAGGGGACGGATACGTGCTTTGGTAAAGAACGGACCGTCCCCTTCCTCTGCACAACTACATTATGAATAAACGTTGCGCGAAATGTGCAGTAATGACAGTTGTGGTCTTGTAGCGAGATGGCTGGTCTATTTGCAAGCCACAGGGACTTGGCTTACGTATAAGTACCTAGGTACTTGAGTACTTACGTACGTTCCCACGAGATCTGTCACACTAAAAAATGGACGTGGCCCACGTCACACTTTCCTTGTACGCTCTGCCGCAAGATCATGAGAACCCCACCATTGATGTTTGCGAAATGCTCACCCGTCAGAGAGCAAGTGCGCCGACCGCGGCTGTCCATGGAGTCATATTTCTTGTCAGCGCCGTATACACTTTGTACTTTCGTGGTCCATTCGGGAACGAGCCGTGCGACACGCTTGATGTGCTTGTCAACCTAGGCGTCAGAGTTGAAGCCGGGTCTGATTGACGGTTTGGCGAGTCGTGCTTTTCCAATGGATCCTGCCATTCTTCGACTCCTTGAGCCTGGATACTTTGGTTTGAGGAGTAGGACGCACGTCGAGAAAACAGCTTGGCCCGGGCAGAAGATATCCCGCAGCGCCGAAGCCCTCGATCATGAGGCCGTTGTTGTTGCTCAGTCCTGTTTACCTCCAGGAAGAGGACTAGAATGCCACCGTTACCAGTCGTCCTCAGCGTGTGTCTTCGCCAATGCCGTTGTCTGGTAGGCGCCTAGAGGTCAACGGCCTCTGGCGTAGAAAGCCTCCTACGCAGCGCCGTCTCGGACGTGCTGCTAGATCTTGAGGTGTTTGAGTTGTTGAATTATTGTCACTCATTGTTCATGCAGGCGTATCTTGTATCACTTGAGCAAACTTGGACCCGATAGCTTGCTCGTGTAGGATGGTCAGCCCATCCCATGTCAACGTTACTTCTACGGTGGAAAAATCACGGCAGATGCTAGAAACGTAATGACCGGGAATGTGTCACACGGCAAGAAGTGTAGAGGAAGGGAAAAATTACGTGTAAAGTGGCTTCTGGCTAAGGCACTCTTTGTGTGACAAATTGACATTCAGTCGACGGCGGGTTGAAGCCGGAGGCATGCAGCTGGAGAACTAGCCACGGTTCATCCGAGTTCTCCATCCACTTACCTGATATTTTCAGAGAACTCAGCTGCATGTTTGTGTTACATCAGAAGGCATGATGCTCTAGGCTGCGAATCTCTGGGATGCAAGGCTGACAACATGCGTCATGGTTCATTTTGCAAATGCATTTGATGACTCCAAAGATTTGGTATTAAATTTACTGTCTAGACATATAGATATATATATATATATATATATATATAGACAACCTCTCCAGAAGCTTCTAGGTGATCAAAATCCAGGGTTAGGGTCAAGGCACGCCACCTGGCCGACTCCGGCATTTACCCGTCGCTGTCACCGGCGGGTCCTGACTCCCAACGCATTTTTGGCCCCTCATCGCGATTCTCTCACAAGCACGTACAAACTTGTCCCGTTCCATGTCGGCGCGGGAAAGCACCCTTCGCCTGCCATGGATGACCTACTGAATCTCGAGCTTCTGTCGCTCGTATCAAAGGTCGCGTCCGAATTACAGAACCATATCGGCATCAACGACAAGACCCTGGCCGAGTTTCTCATCTCGCAACGCCTCGAAAGCTCCAGCACCGATGACTTCCGCAAGAAGCTCGACAAGATTGGCGCGGACTTTCCGCCCAGTCTGGTGGATAGCTTGGATCGCCTAGTGCTTGCTATGCATCCCAAATTCAAAGGGATGGGCGACCAAGTCAACGGAGAGGAACATCACTCCCGAACACTTGAGGAGAAGGAGAAGGTCTTTAGTGGTCTTGCGCTGGCAGATAAAGTGGTCGAGCATGACAACGGCACAGACGCGATAGATGACACCCTTGCATTGCTAGAGGGCTTAGAAGGCAAAGCCAAGAAAGAAAAGGCATCCAGGAAGCGCAGCAGAAGCCCCGAGCACGAGGGCAAGGATTTACGGAGGAGACGACGGGACAGATCGCG
Organism: Metarhizium album ARSEF 1941; assembly: GCF_000804445.1. Lineage (NCBI taxonomy): Eukaryota > Fungi > Ascomycota > Sordariomycetes > Hypocreales > Clavicipitaceae > Metarhizium > Metarhizium album. Next base: position 422,914 of record NW_024467581.1, on the reverse strand, counting down.
CTCATACGACCGACGCGCACGGAAATATCCTAGGTCGCGATCCCGGTCACAAGATCGGGGCGATGAAGATTGGCGGGACGGGTTCAAGGATTCGCGCAGAGACAGACGGGGACGAAGATATGGCGAAGACGACAACGATGACCGGCTCGATAGAGCACCACACCCTGAAATTGACGATGCGCCAAAGCTGCACAAGGTTTACCAAGGCCATGTGGCTGGCATTAGGGAATTTGGTGTCTTTGTAAATCTACACCACGTTCGCGGCAAGGTGGACGGTCTCGTGCATATTTCGAGAATAATCTCGGGACAGCGGGTAAACCACCCTTCCGACCTGTTATCCAAGGGTCAGGATGTTTGGGTCAAGGTTATCAGCATCGAAGGGAAGAGAATTGGATTGTGCATGAACGACGTGGACCAAGATAACGGAATGGACTTGAAACCGCAAGCGCGACTCACAACAGGGGCTAATATGGAGGCCCTTGGAAGTGGTGTCAAGAATGGCTTCGTCAACGACACCTCGGCCATGCCAAGAGATGCTCTCGGCCCGCCTAGACGGCATAAGAAGCGCATGACATCTCCGGAAAGATGGGAAATCAGGCAGCTTATTGCGTCCGGGGTTGCCAAAGCCTCCGATTACCCAGATTTGGAGGAAGACTACAATGCTACCCTTGAAGGTGATGGAGAGATGGCGTTGGAAGAGGACGTGGACATTGAAGTTCGCGAGGAAGAACCCCCATTCTTGGCTGGCCAGACAAAGCAGTCTCTGGAGCTCTCTCCCATCCGTGTCGTCAAGGCCCCTGATGGCTCGATGAACCGCGCCGCCATGTCTGGCACTTCCATAGCCAAAGAACGAAAGGAACTGAAGCAGCAAGAAGCAGATGCTGCCGCCAAGGAGAAGCAATCCAACCAGAACCTCTCATCACAGTGGCAGGACCCCATGGCCGACCCCGACAAACGGACATTTGCTAGTGACCTGAGGAATGCGAGAACGCAAGCCGAGTCGGAAGATGTTCCGGAGTGGAAGAAAGCCGTCATCCCCGGGGGGCAGCCTCTTGGCAAGCGAACCAACCTCAGCATCAAGGAGCAGCGAGAATCCTTGCCTGTATACGCCTTCCGTAGCCAGCTCATCAAGGCTGTACAGGAAAACCAGATTCTCATCGTCGTGGGCGAAACTGGCTCCGGAAAGACCACCCAACTCACCCAGTACCTGGCAGAGGCAGGCTTCGCGGACAAGGGCATCATCGGCTGTACACAACCCCGAAGAGTCGCGGCCATGTCGGTTGCGAAGCGTGTTGCCCAAGAGGTCGGCTGCAAGATGGGAGAAGAGGTTGGCTACCTGGTTCGATTCGACGACTGCACCAGTGCATCAACAAGGATCAAGTACATGACGGATGGTATGTTGCAGCGAGAAGTCTTGATGGACTCTGACTTGAAGAGATACTCGTGTATCATGTTGGACGAGGCACACGAACGTACAATTGCAACAGATGTTCTCTTCGCCTTGCTCAAGAAGGCTGTCGTGCGCCGGCCAGACCTCAAGATTATCGTCACGTCGGCAACTCTTGATGCGGACAAGTTCTCATCATATTTCCATGAATGCCCCATCTTCACGATCCCTGGTCGAACTTTCCCGGTCGAGATTCTTTATTCAAGGGGACCAGAGTCCGACTATCTGGATGCGGCCCTGGTGACAGTTATGCAAATCCACCTGACGGAGCCAAAGGGCGACATTCTACTCTTCCTGACAGGAAAGGAGGAAATCGACACGGCTTGCGAGATCCTGTACGAACGGATGAAGGCGCTCGGTCCGTCGGTCCCCGAGCTTCTGATCCTGCCAGTCTACGCCAGCCTACCTGCTGAGATGCAGAGCAGGATCTTTGATCCCGCACCACCGGGAGCTCGGAAAGTCGTCATTGCCACGAATATTGCCGAGACGTCCATCACGATTGATGAGATTTACTACGTCGTCGACCCCGGATTCGTCAAGCAAAGCGCGTACGACCCCAAGCTGGGCATGGACTCGCTCGTCGTGACGCCAGTATCCCAAGCCCAAGCGAACCAGAGAGCCGGCCGGGCCGGCCGGACAGGCCCAGGGAAATGCTTTCGACTGTACACCGAAGCAGCGTACCAATCTGAAATGCTGCCCACGACCATCCCCGAAATCCAGCGACAGAACCTCTCGCACACCATTCTCATGCTGAAAGCAATGGGCATCAACGACCTCCTCCACTTCGACTTCATGGACCCCCCCCCGTCAATACCATGTTGACGGCGCTGGAAGAGCTCTACGCGCTCAGCGCCCTCGACGACGAGGGCCTCCTCACGCGCCTGGGTCGCAAAATGGCAGATTTCCCCATGGATCCCGCCTCGGCCAAGGTGCTCCTCTCCGCCGTGGACCACCAGTGCTCCGACGAAGCCCTCAGCATCATCGCCATGCTCTCGCTCCAAGGCGCCGTCTTCTACAGGCCCAAGGAGAAGCAGACGCAGGCCGATCAGAAAAAGGCAAAGTTCCACGACCCGCACGGGGACCACCTGACCTTCCTCAACGTCTACAACACGTGGAAGCAAAACGGCTACTCCTACCCGTGGTGCTTCGAGAACTTCATCCAGGCGCGCTCGATGCGCCGCGCAAAGGACGTCCGCGACCAACTCGTCAAGATCATGGAGCGCTACAAGCACCCCATCGTCTCGTGCGGCCGCAACACGGACAAGGTCCGCCGCGCCCTGTGCTCAGGCTTCTTCCGCAACGCGGCGCGCAAAGACCCCCAGGAGGGGTACAAGACGCTGACGGAGGGCACGCCCGTCTACCTGCACCCCAGCTCGGCGCTGTTTGGCAAGCAGGCCGAGTGGGTGATTTACCACGACCTCGTCCTGACCACCAAGGAGTACATGCATTGCACGTCGTCCATCGAGCCCAAGTGGCTGGTCGAGGCGGCGCCCACCTTCTTCAAGGTCGCGCCCAGCGATAGGCTGAGCAAGAGGAGGCAGGCCGAGCGGATACAGCCGCTGTACAACAAGTTTGCGGGCGAGGACGACTGGAGGCTGAGTGCGCAGAGGAGAGGCGGCAGGGGCGGCGGCGGCGGCACCTGGGGCTGACGGGATGTTTGTTGTGTTGTGTTATTGTCGAGGCATTGCTTGGCGTTTGCGGGCGCGCGGCTTGATGGGACGCGTCATGGGATTCATATACAATGCGAATGGACGACGGATACCAACTGCGTGGTGTTTGTGGAGGGGTGAATTATTTGCTTGTCTTGCCTAGGTCCTCCTTCCCTGCGGCCAAACTACTCGTCATCTTCTCGAGGAGCAACGACGCCTGTCTTGCTTTGCTCGCTGCCGCTCTCACGGCGGTGGTCTGGTAGAACTACATGTACAGTTTACGGAGTACGCCGTCAATAAATCCATGTGGACGGGGAAAGTAGCATATTCTTCCTACAGCAAGCATGTCGACTCGCGTCCAAAAGCCGTCAAAAATGCGATTCAAGACCCTGCCCAACTCTGTTTTTTTTCTGCCGTATTGCTTTCTTTTTCTTTTTCTTCTTTTTTTGCTCCCCGCCCTTATGCATTACATTCTCATGATAGTCGTGGTTTTCTCCGCGCCTTGGTCCAGTCGTGACCTCGTCAGTCACACTTTTCGTGCCCGCTGGGGGAAAAGACTGTGTCAAAGCAATCAATACAAAAGCCTCAGATTGCCACCCCAGCCGCTACTAGCTTAGCGGCCAACTCGGAGTCTGTCCATTGGGCGGTGATTTCTGCCATGCTCATTGGCAGGTTCGAAGTCCCGAGCTTGACGTCAACCAACTCCTCGTCTAGCAGCGTCTTCGCCGCTGTCGGGGTTGGCTTGTGTTGTCTGTCCGAGAGAATACTGAAGCAAAGGAGGGCTTCGGCGAGGGGTGTCCGCCCAGCGTTACTGATAACGTTGATGTTGGCGGGCTTGTCTGGATCATTTGCACAGAGCCACTTGAGGAGTGAGGCATCGTTGGTGGCGGCCGCTAGATGCCAGATGTTCTGGCCGTCGTTGTTCTTGGCTGTAGTCGAAACCTTGTACTGCCTGACCAGGGCTCTCAAAACCGCCACGCTCTCGATAACCATGAGGGGAGTCCGGCCCTGCGCGTCCCTGGCGCCAAAGTCAGCGTTGGCGAGGTAGAGTTCGTGCAGCACCAGCTCGTGCCTGCCACTGACAGCCAAATGCAAAATGGTGCCTTCTTCGTCGGTACCCTCCCGAGCAAGAAGATTCGGGTCGAAGCGCCTGTCCTGCATCAGTCGCTCAAGGTAGACGGGCCTACCATGAATGATGGCGCGATCGTCAATCACGCACTGCCGTACGACGGACGCGAAGTCGCCATCGCTGATGAATGGCAACGTAACCTTTTGTTCCGTATCGAAACCCAAGCATTCTACGTTCATAAACTTCCAAATAGCACCGCAGACCACGTCATCCTCCCATGGCAGGCTGTCATCTGCCATAACCATAGCCCGGTCGAAAGCTGCCGTGACTAGCTTAGACATGACGGCCGGATTTGAATCAGCTTTTTCTTCAAAGACGGAGGAGCTGATGAGCATAAGGGTGAAATCTTCTTGGAGGGGGGTTCTTGCTTCCGCGGCCATTGTAAAAATGTCAGGGTCCTCGAGGATGGTGGCCGCCACGAATGCAACATGCGTCAATTGAATCGGGTTCTCCACGTCCGGCATGGAGAAGCTGAAGTCTCCCGAAGCGCCCCGTGCCAATAGCTCTTTGATGAGCGCCGCATCCGCAGGCTCCATTGAAACGACCAAGTATCCCCAAGACGACGGCTGGGTTCCAAATAACAGCACACGAGGTCCGACCAGGGCGCAAAACAGAGGCGTCCCGAAACAGCCGTTCGCATTGACTAGATTGATAGTCTGGGAACCAAGCAAGAGATACTTGACAAGGTCGGAAAGCCCAAGCATGGCAGCATAGTGAAGAGGCGTGACTTTTCCAAGGGATATATCATTGACCAAGGTGACCACGGGCTGGGCCGTAGGCGCGTCGAAGCCGTAGACGTATGGCCAGGATGATCGGGCGTGCTCGATAGCCCATTGTGTGAAGTTGTTGGTGGCTGGCATGGCAAAGAGTTGTCTCACAAAAGGCTCTATGAACTCCCAGCTAGTGCTTGCGAACTTTGCCCAGCCTGTGGCTGCCCGCTGGTATTCGGGGTCCAACTCTCGACGAGCCTGAACCAGGCCACGCTCAGAAGCCCACTCGAGAATGGTTCGATCATAGTGCCTAGAGTTCAGCAGACGCAGCCACTTCTCCAGAGTTGGACCAAGATCATCGACGGTGGGGATTTTCGAGGTTGAAGGCGGTATGGGATGTCCTATCAAGAGGGTTTGGTGAAGGACGGACAGGTTGTAGGCAGCGAAGGTGGCGATTTGTGATACCAGGTCCCGATAAAACCTCACGTTCACAGTCATGGTGACCAACTCATCATCCGGGGCCGTGGCGGCAGTATCCAAAATGTTCTCGACGACACGTGCAATGCTGTCCAAGATGGCATAGTTGAAGAAGCCGTCGACAGCCTGCTGGTCTTGAGTTGACAAGTGAAGAGAGAGGCAGAAAATACAATTCAGGAGGCCACACAGAAATTGCAGCTCTGAAAGCAGCTCGCCCAAGCGTTGTCGACGAACGCCAATAGTTGGAATCCGGATAAGGCTCACTTCTGCATGCACAGAGGCGACGCCCTTCCAAGCGGCGTTGAGAGACGCTTGAACTTGTTGAGGAGGCTCGAGCCCTGCGGCCAGATGTGCCATCATGTCCCAGTGCCGCTCGGGTCGCCGAGTCTTCGGGGATCTTGGACGAGGGGTAAGGGCCTTGTTGCTCAGTCTGGAGTGCGTGATGTGGCCATGGTGGTGACTTTCTGGCCGAGTTGTTCGTGAGACCTGACGAAGCTTGTCGATTGAAGCATGCGTGATGAACCTTGTTGCGTTTGGAAATTGTGTACGTACCACCGCCAGGGCCGAGAGCCGAGAGCCGGGAGCCGAGAGCCGGCACCGAACTGGCAGCCAGCCAGCCAGCCAATCGCAAAGGCATCAGAATTCAGGATTCAGGAGGCATCGACCAGCCGGCATCTTTCCAATCGCAACGGAGCCTCTGCCTGCGTTATTCCCCTGGCAACTCCCTCGGCTCTGCGGGCTGAATGTCGCAGGTTCTGAGAAAAGCCGAGGTGCAAATCAATCAATCCAGCACGACCTCGTCAAGTTCGAATGTCACCTCGGAAGTGATGCCCACATCCAGTGACTTGTTTGCAGACGAATGGCGCAAAATATGAAGCAGAGCATCATGCGACGGCGCAAGCTCTGGAGCACGAGACGGGGACCTCGTTGAGCTTTGCTCAGTCAAGGTACGATCAATTGCAATGGTTCCGTCTTCACGTGTAAAGGACCTGCACCGTCAAACTTGAGCCACATCTATCGAGCCCAGGCAGGTATGAGAATGTACAGTCGTGTATCTTTGCTCTATTCAACATGTATGTAGGTATCAAATCGTACATTATCGAGTCGTAAAGACCAAGCATTCATGGTTGATGGTAGATGACGTCAACTTCCATTGTCTTCTTGATGTGATGCGGTTCATCGCTTGGCTGCTCCAGGCCAGCTCCTCGGCTCGACCGGCGAAGGACGTCGGTGTTTTCGCTCTCTTCAGGGGCTCGCTTGAGAATGCTGCGCTCGCTCTGGTCGTCTGTATCTTGGGGATGCTCGGTTTCAACCGTCGTACTCCACTGCCCCCGTCTGGCTTTTGGAGAAAACATGTTGAAGTTGGTAAAGGTCACAAGCTCCGTGTCATGAGACGGCGGCTCCTCTTTCTTGGCCGTAGACCCAGGGAATATCTTCTTGAGCAGTGGTCGCAAGGTGGGAACGCAGGCGCCCACCAAAATGACGCCGTTCTCTACTCCAGCCCATCTAAGGCACAGTTAGCAAGCTACGGACCTGAACCCGTATGCGCTCTGGTGCTGCAACGTACTCCAGGAGCGAAGCGAGGGAGTAAGTGATATCCTGGCCGTCCGTGTTTGCGACAAGATACTGAATTTTGATAATGGCAATGGAGCCGGCACTGGCGGGAAGTAGTACAGTTAGTCTGTTGTGTAGCATCTTGGCACGTAGTCACTCCGGCACGACTACACCTTATCCTGCGACCAACTGTGAAGACATGGTGACGAGAGCTTCCAGCTCGGGGATGACGTACAAAATGCCGAGGCTCATGGCCACAGCAACTCCAAACTTCTCGCGCTTCTTCATCTGCAGCTTCCAGAGGATCGCCCATGGCAGCAACGCGAGGATAAAGTCCGTCGCGGCCGAGTATGCTGTACGGTGAAAAGCCGGTCAGAACGGCAAGAGTAACACACCGTCAGCATGCAAATCAAAACTTACAGCCAATGAACAGGGACAAGTCATCGAATGCTGCCGCCGACCAACATTTGGAGGGAATTGTAGGATTCCATAGGTGACGGGGATCCTCGCACCGGAGGAAGACGAAGATTGAAATCAAGACATGCAGAATGTTCATGGAAACAATCATGAACCAAAGGAGCACTATGACCCACCGCTGTACTGCCACCCGGATCAAAGTCAGGGCGAAGCTGGTTTTCCCAAAGGCACACGACACGATGACGAGCGGCTGTGATACAAAGCTGAGCATGGCAACATCCATGGCGTTTTGCGGGTTTCGCATGATATATTCCAAGTGCCGACCCAGCCCCTTGTCTGCAGCCACGTTCAGGACGGCAGCGTATGCAATCAACATGAGCTTCGGAAATAAGATAAAAGGGAAAAAATCAAAAAAGCTCGTCAGGAGAATGCCTTCACGTGGTCAAAAGTTGGGTTCGGTTGAAAATGCTGGACATACCACAGCCGCCACCATGAAAGCGTCGTCAAGACCAAACACTTTCCTTAGCCACACTCGCGTGTAGCAGCGCATAAGTACAAACAGTGTCGGGAGTGATGCAGCAATCCAGAGGATTACTTTGAGGCTTCCGGACTTGCTTTCCGCGAGATACTCGGCGCTGGCTGCCGGCGTCCCCCCTGCCCTTGGTATCATTATCGACGGCATTGTTGGCTGTGAAAAGAGTCACTGGGTCATGGGCCGGTCAAGCCATCGAGTAGATGGTTGGGAGATACCGGGCTGACTCTATAAACGATGTTTGTTGTTGGTCCCATCTCGATATCCGTCCGAGCCATCCCTTTGCTTCAGGGTTACACGAGAAATCAGAGCTACCGTGTGAATCCTTGGTTCAAAGGCAAGCTCGCATTTGCACATTGAAAAAGGCATGTACTCCGTACCCCATGGCCAACCTTTGGCGTGCACAGCGCGCTCCAACCGCCCATATTCATTCTTTTGCCCCTGGTTGCCCAGCGGCGCCCCCCCCAACGCACGGCAGAGAAGCACTCGAGTGCGAGCAGATAAAGCCGCTTTGCCACATGGAGCCCACCGGCAGCGTAGTATTTTTCATCAAGGAAACTTGGCTCTTCCAGGTGCCATGCGACGTAGTCTGCACTCTGTCTGTGTCGAGGGGCTCGGCGTCAAATCTTCCCGTCGCATGTCACGGGAACCCATTCCACGGGACCGACACACGCAAATTTGGCCCAGAAGACAGGTCATTTTTTTCTTTCTTGTCACTCCATTGCACGGAGTTGTACTGCCAAAGACATGCAGGAGCTCGGGATTGGGGTTGCATCAGTGGCAATCCGCCAGGGCAGGGCTGCCTCGGAATATTCGTAAATTGCTTTTTGACGTTGTAGTACGGAGTAGGTATGCGCGGAAGCCATCCGGCAAGCAGCATCCAAGGTTGAGCCTCCACTATATCCACCGCGTTGGATCTTGACTCTCGGCCCAGGGCAGGGTTCCAACTTCCGAGCATTGGGGGTTGATTTCCACTCCATCAAGAATGCATCCAATACGGAGTAAGGGATCCTGCTCCGGATTGTGGGTTGGAAGTTCCTTTCCCCCCTTGCTCAGGCAAGCACGGGAGTGGCTGGAAGATCCTTCATACTTCTCCTTTGTAGCAGCTGCTACGCCGTGCTTTGTCTGTTTGCCACCATCTTTACTACAACAACCGTTGGAGCCAACCGGATAGAACCGCAGCACCCCGTCTCGAGCTTTTGGTGAATTAATAAATGGGGAACAACGTGGGTGAAAGGCCCAGGTGCCCTTCTGCTCCGTAGTACTGTCTCTCCATAAGTCGACCTGGACGAGATGCCGGAGCATCATCATGACGATAGCGTCTACTCCGTACTCCGTACTCGGCGATGGACAAATTGGGTTGCTGGAGACTGACGGTACGGATCTAGCCGTTATCGTTACCTAGCTAGTTGCGCACGCACCGTCGCCCGCTGTGGTTGTCTCTGACCAAGGTCTCGACCCATCCATATCTAAGCATAGGACTTCTTCACTACAGCCAGATTTCCGAGCGTCAACCCGCCCATCAAGTGGGACTTAAGCACGTTGGCGATGAGTGGCGGCGCCGACTGGACCATCAGAGTCAGCAACTTTCATGAAAGAATCAATGTACGTATCTTGCAGAGTAGTGTGCTTCATCATGTCGTTACACAAGGTTGTACGTTCGAGCATGCTCATAGAACGCTCTACCATTGGCAAGCCATTGAACAACCTGTTCTCTCGTCTCCCCCTCGACGGAGGCCAAGTGAAACAAGACCAATGTCTCAGGGGCTCCGATATCGAGCGGCAGTAAAAGATGTAGTACGGGGTACGGACTACTCCGTAGTAGTTGTCCGAAATACTCTGACCTTGGTACACTTTCCATCATGTCCCCGCACAGGGAGGCATGCAACCAGATGATCCTCGGTCGATATAGAAGTCGGGTGTGCCTTGACCGCCTAGGGCAGGGACCAACGACGACCGTCCCAACTTCCTCTCCCCAATGGATAATCTGCTTGAACGGCTGAGGCGGATCTAGTTCCCTTCGAATGGGGTAATCGACCTGCTGCAAGAGCATGGCTGAGGAAGCCCTGTCCTCTTCCAAGTGAGCAAGCCGTCCCGTGGCCCCCACAGTCCATGTTTCAATAGTGTTGATCAACTTGATAGTCGTATGTACTCCCTAGCTGAAGAGGGATAAGTCCTCTGTATCTTGAGCGTTGGAACTTGAGCAGACGCGACTGAGTCTAATGGCAGTCGACTGCGCTCCAAGACACTAGCAACAAAGGCTTTTGCAAGTCCTTCAACACAAACGGCCAGCAGCGTTAAATAATCATCCGTTGGATGATTCTCGCTCAACGCACTTGATGTCGTTTGACTCAGTATTGTGTTCATCTCACCACATTGTCTCACCCAATGCCTGCAGAGCGCACAGGCGCAAGTGACACGACATGCAGCGACTAACGTTATCCTATCGCCAGTTTGAGGCTTGGAGGTAGTACTCCGTAGCACTGGGCTCAACGACAGCTACACTCAGCTTTGAGGGCAGCAGCAGTAAGCTTGGCGCTTCAGCTCCTGGGCAGAATCTACTCCGAGGCATGTCGTTGGCTACGAAGGCATCCAGACTGGAGGAAAACTCTCGCCGTGGAAGAATAAATCTTATGCGCGTGACATAACGTCGGTCAAACGGCTCCAGCTTGGAATAAGTTGTTGATTGGAGGGCACACTAGCGTTGAAGACTGTGTGTTCTTAGCAAGCTTGCCCTCAATCTAATACTATTAGCATTGAACCCGTCGATGGGATGGCTACTCCCCCGAATGGGCTTCGCAAGACATACCACATAATACGAATTTGTCCGACCCGGGGCTCGATTTGATCCCAAGCTTAGTTCTACTTTAGGCTGAAAACCGGTCTCGGCCGACTTGCAATGCTGAGGAGCTCGTCGAAAATGTCCCACACAAATCCCCATGCCGTCATCTCACTCCATCTAATAGTCTTCATGCTGCCGTCATGACCGGGCAAAGGATGCGTTGGTACTCACAGAATATTTGGCCCCGGCGGCCAGCCTCTCTCACTCTGCTTTCGTAAGGTATGTAACGTTATGTATGCGGCCAGGAGACCGACATTTGTGGACAACCAGACACGGGTACGCTTGTAACGGTCCACCACGTTGCCACAATGGCATGACATTTGGACGAGTGAAGCGGCTCTTGGAACTGTCCAAACTCCCCCCGCGCCCGCGCGGCTAATAAAAGTGCCATTCGAACAACTGAAAACACAAACAATGCCTGTTTCTGTCGCCCCGAACCCCCGACGCCCTTGACCGCCCAGCCGCCTCTTCTCTGTTTATGTACCAGTGTCCCATGTCCCTAAGAGCATTGTCTTCTTCTGGGAATCTTTGTTGCATAGACCAGGACGCCGGCAAAGGAAGGTGACAAAACGATTGGGGTCTCCTGAAAAGGGCTCAAACATCCATTCACATCTAGATTCACCAGCACGTGTAACCCGTTCAAACGAGCCAAAACGATGCCAATGAACCAGCCTTGCATGAGGTCCACTCGCAATGTTGTCTCATGATGCGGTATCCTTGATGCTGATCGGTTCTATCGCGTCGAAGAACGATAACCGCCTTATGAATATTCATTGCTTGCCAAGCAAAGCGGAATTGCAGGTTTGCAAATTCCAGCACGCTTAATTCTGCCCCACGGAATCTTCCATCGGCAATCCAAGCGCTCCTCACAAAGGTCGAAGATGATTCATGCCGCAATCCGCATGCCCGAGAGAGCAAGCAGTGTCGTCATGATAGTCATCGGAAAAGTGGCGAATCGGCGGGACTGCCGCAGCAATCTTGCGGTGCGGATGGTTGCGAAGGAATGGAAGGGAATCTTTGATAGCCCTTCCTTGTGTCATCAGAAGTTCTGCAGCAACATCTAACATCACGGTGGGTTCTCCAAGTGTCTTGGCAGATGCCCCAATACTATCCTTCTGCTAAGACGCCGAGTGTACAGCATGACGGAATATTGAGCCCGCTGTTTTGAGTTGTAGCAACCGCGCTTCCAGAAAACGAGCCACAGGGCTCAGTCATGTTTTGCTGAGAATCCCCGATACTAACCTCCGTTCGGCGACCAACTGTTTGGCATCGACTCTTTCGGAAAGTCGGTAGTTGACCCATTGCGTCAGACGGCCCTGCCGAGTATTGGCGCCCTCATCGTGGAGGATTCGCACTTGGTCGAATTTGAAGCGTGGTACTGCGCCGGCTGGGCCGCTGAAATTAGTTGCAACCACATTGTGCTGATGGAGCTTGGTGAAAGACCTCGTCGCATGTGAAGCCGTCGTCTGTCCATCATATGTTCGTCGCCGAAGCCACACACCTGTCATGCCGTAAGAGCCTTTTCATTTTTGTCAAAAGGGGCGGTTTGACCGGATTTCGATACATGGTAAGTCAGATAAGATGGATATGGAGGCAACGTGCCGTCTCATGCGCAGCTCTCAGTTGAACTTTCAAATGGACGGACATAAAATGGAGGGAGGAATCTAGGTTAGAAGCTTGGTCACTTGGTGCCTGAGGCCCCTACCCTATAGTGCAGTCTGTATACCTAGATACTTTGTACGTCGGCTAGCGTTTGTGCGCTTATTAGTCATTACGCAATCAACCAAGTATTCATCGTGACATCTCGTTTTTTGACGACCATTCAGTCATAGATCACCCGTGGTAGCGGATTGATGGGCTGGGGAAGCCCCGACCATTCCCTGGTTTCCGAAGTTACAACCGACCCGCGGATTTCTGTACTTTTGTCTCGCAGTCGGTAACCAATTGACCAAGGTCAGTCTGGACTCCAAACCAATGCAAAATTAAACCGTCCTTTAGACTCATATGCCTGAATAATTAGGATCCAGGCGGGGGAGGCGCCAAAGCGACGAGGTGTGAAACAACCGACATGGCCCGTCAGAAGCCATTGCAACTCTGGGCTGCGTCCGGGTCAGCGACTAGGATGAACCAGCTGAAAATATGTCTGCAGCCACGACATCGACATTGATGCCGCTTCTGTCACGAACCTGGTCGCCAGTTTACTAGGTCGTTTACGAGTTGGCCCTCGGGAAAGCCCAGGTTGATCTGGAGAATGTGGCAGACGAAAAAGGCGACATCAGTTGGCGCCTCAAGAGTCGAGACGAGCCGTTTGAGCTGCCACTATTGACATTTGACTTCGGACACAGAGGCAACCGTCAAAACGTTTCTTTTTTTGCCGATACCCCAGGATCAAAGCCGGTCCAGAGACGACTACATGCATACTTTCAAGTAGGCCTATCGGTGCCGCACGTATTCAATCGCAAGCTTTGATACGCCACCATCAGCCCCCTGAGATGGACCATACTTTTCTTCCTACTAGAATGGTGTGTACTCCGGACTTGTGATTCAAAAACACGGGTTGCATTGGTGTCACGCGGCGGAGTTAGTCAAAGTGGTTGGAATGTCTCCAAAAAGGGTGCAACCCCTCCCAGAGAACGGAGCAGCTACATACTAGTGAGGCAAGGCCGGTTTTCCAGGATTCGCATGGCTGCAAGACCTGTCATATCGGGAAGTGGGTAGGTATAATGCATTTGTTCTCGCAGTTTTCCTTTCCCCGCCGCATCATTGTTTGAGTCAAGTTTACGGAAATCATGCAAGAACAAGACATTCTCTCCTACTAATAACCGCGTAGACGGATTCCGAATCTGACAGTTTCGTGCTGCCTTCATCATCATTCCGCAATGTCCGTGCTAACCACCACCGGGGCTCATCTTGTTGCCCTTCTTTTGCTGTATGTCCTCGTCAGAGTGATTTGGGAAGTCTTCTTGTCGCCTCTTCGAACTTTCCCGGGTCCATTTGCGTCCAAGTTTACCGATGCATGGAGGGCTTTCCTGACAACCCGTGGCAATGTGGACTCTACCACTCGAGGGTGGCATAGGAGATGGGGCCAAGCCGTTCGAATTGGGCCGAATACGATTAGTCTGAGTGACCCCAAGTTGATCAAAGAGGTGTACGCCAGCACAAGTAAGAAAGCGTGGAAGAAGGTTAGAAAACACCGTCGAGTGAGAGACAGAGCGGGAGGGGGCGCTCGTTGGCCTGTGTCCCGTCTCAGGGAAAGCCGAGGAGGAAAAAAAAAAAAAAGTACTATGCAAGCTTACTATTCTGACTAGAGCCAAATGTACCGTGTCAACGATGCACTTATCGACGGTCGAAGAATCTCCAACATCTTCAACACTCATGATGAGGAGTTTCACAAAAAGTATGCCAGGCCGATTGCTGGCTTTTGGACTCTGACAAAGCTCCTGGAACTTGAACCATTGATGGACGAGACTATCCAGAAGTTTGTCAACAAGCTGGGCAGCAAGTTCGCGGATGGCCTCACGCCAGATACCGTCTGTATGATGGAAGATTGGCTTACATACTGTGAGATGCTTGAAACCACGGAGCCGTGACCATGTCTTTGATGACGGGGGAGGGGGCGCGCTGACTTGGCTCATTAGTTGCTTGGGATTTTGCTGCCAATGTTACCTTTGGAGAGCATTATGGTTTCATCGACCAGGAAAAGGATATTGAGGGCATGATTAAAGAATCATCCGATGGCCTTCGCTACTTCGCACCGGTAAGTAGGATGCCCAGAGACACGACCTGTACAGCAGCACAGCTGATAAACAGAGAAGGTGTCTCAAGCGCCTTGGCTCGATGGTTGGCTGGACAAGAATCCCATCTACCGCATTGGCCCCAAGCCATTAGTCAATGGCTTGTTATACACCGTTCGTCGCCTGGCTGATTACCAGAGGAAGCTTGCCGAAGGAACCCTCGAACGCGCCAAGGTAGACACGCTTATAGACAAGTACTACGGGCTCAAAGACATCTACCCTGATGTCGCGGACGGCAATCAACTCGTCAATTGGCTCATGCTCAATGTTTTGGCGGGAGGGGATTCCACGGCCGGAGCGTTGAGACCCATTGTGTACCATCTTGGAAAACGCCCGGAAGCGCAAACAAAGTTGCAGAGCGAGCTGAAAGCAGCGCAGCTCTCTGTGCCCGCCCAGTGGAGAGACATCTGCAAGCTGCCTTACCTGGACGCAGTGATCCGCGAGGCGGCACGCCTGAATCCAGCCGTGGGCTTGATGTTTGAGCGAGAAGTTCCTGCAGCCGGGTTCCGGCTTCCGGACGGCCGCTTCGTCCCAGCCGGGACAAACGTCGGCATCAACCCCAACGTCGTGACGAGGGATGTCGGCGTTTTCGGCGAGGATGTAGACGAGTTTGTTCCAGAACGTTGGCTGCAAAGGTGCGACGAGGACGGCGACCAGTTCGTACGGCGTCGCCGACGAATGGAGGAGTCCGGGGACTTCATGTTCGGCGCAGGAAGCCGAACTTGTACGGGGAAGCTCTTCGCCAAGATGGAAATGTACAAGCTCATGGCCACGTTGTACACCATGTTTCACGTAAGTGCTACTCCCCATCACTTTCCGCCGAGCCGACTGCCGCAGCCAAACACCCGGGTAACGACACATTGCGGGCGGAAGAGCTTTGAGGTTTGACGAAGCTTGCTAACCCCGCGCGAAACCGAAAAGATTCGGCTTCCTGACCTCAACCACGAGTGGAACTACTGCAATTCATGGTTCATGTACCACAGTAATATCCCAATGCTCATCACGAGAAGGGAACACGACTGAAGGGAAAGGGGTTCGATCCAGACGAAGGCGTCTGTCAGCTGTGGTCGGGACGGGAGCTGTCTAGACGAGAGAACCCAAGCTAGGCGAGCCGGTTCGGGCGAAGCTGCGAAGCCTAGAGTGATGGGTACTCCACGGGCGGCGAGCGGTCTGGAGAGAGGCGAAAGTGAATACCAGGATGGCGACGAAGAGATTGAATATAGCAACAGTCTTTTTCCCGGACACGTTCTCACTCCAAGACGAGGTGGATTTGTCCGGCGTCGGGCCTCCCACAGCGCCCGCCATGGGCTTTCGTCGTGCCGTGAACTTGATTTCGCCGCAAGGTTCTGGACAGCCGGGCATAAGAAGAAACTGGTTCGTACTACTGGCCTTCTTATACCGGCAAGCACCTCCTTGACGACGCCCCCAAAGTTCCGAATATTCCGTAGCTCTAGAAGTGTGACGAGGCAAGGTCCGTGCAAGCTCCTGGGCTCCTGGACAACAACAGATGTGACACAAGGAAACTGTTTTCGCCCTGTTGACCCTTTTCGACCGACAAAGCACGCCTCGACAAACCATGCCAAAGTTCCGAGCCTTCCCGTCGTCAAAATCCCACGGCCGACGGCGCCAGGTGGAGCAATATGCGTGCCGTCGAATCCACGGACGGCACGGGATTGCCCGAAAGACGTTGAAATCTGGAGCTCCATGGCCCGTCAGTCTAGAAGGCCCCTCGGAAGATCTAGCTAGGTCTCATTGGGACGCCTCTGGTTCGCCGTCTGGCCCGAAGTAGGCACTAGGGGGCGAACTGACGCAGCTGAATTACGCCCTCCCATCCTTTGCCGTTGCATTTACAACGCTCTAGCGTGTGTTGAAGACGCATCGGACGATGACGAGCGGGATAGGACATGACCAAGCATGCACACTTTATGCGCGAGGACCCGCCGTTCCGTCTCCGTGGTACCATAGTCCTATCCGTGCTCTGCCTATATCCAGCAAGAGTGGCACACAGGATCAGGATCCGCCTCGTTGCTGCGTGGGAGGAGCATCTGTACAGCTCATGTAGCCGAGGCTGGCTGCATTCCCTGCTTTGGACGTGAAGGATTCCGTCTAGAAGCCGTCTAGTATGATGATGTCCCTGTCACACCGCCCGGGGACTCGGCCAAGGTTGAGATGGTGTCGTGCTCCTGAGTCCTGGCGAGGAGAACCCTGCCGGCAACAAAACGGACATGGCAACGACCTGGCTGTGTCTGTGGAAGGTTTCGGTGCCCGGCCACGTCGAGACTAGATGGAGACTCGGGCTTTGGAACCATACTTCTCTTCACCACCAAGAGGAAACCAATGGCGGGATTGTCTCGGCCACCACGCAACGGCCTACCGGCGACGAAAGGATGAAAACCTGCGCCAGTGTACTCCTTGCCGACGCGGATCTTGCTCCGATGGCCACTGTCGGGGTCACTATGTACCTGGGATGAAGATTTGCCCCGACTAGGCACGTATCGTGTATCACAGCGTATCACGTACTACGTAGCACCACGTACCACGCGTCATACCCTCCGGCGCCACTTGGAAACAGACAGTTTGGAGGCCTTTTTGTGTCCATAGACCAGGCAATATACAATGTGAGTACGGAGCACTACCGGGCTTGATCAGCACCGCGGGCAATGCTCGTCTGCCCCTGGCCTGGCTGGAACCTCCCCAAGGATATCGCTCACCAGCCCATTGACGGAAACGCCCAAACCATGACCTTTGAAGAATCCGTCTACTGGGCGGAACAGACGCGGGCCTCGAACCGTCAGCGCTCTCCGTAATGGCTTCTCGAAGTGCCGCCAGCCTTGGGCCGCGACGTCTGCAGCACAGCACAGTCCGGCGTATTCTCAAGCCATGAGGAATTCACCACGGGCGTCTCTTGAAGGGATCATGTGAGAGGCGTTCCTCGGCCTCGACGACCGACGTCCCGTTCACACCTACGGCGACCTGTACTTTTGCATCTTAGCCGCGTCCCCCAGATCAGCTCCGCCGTTCCGCAGTTCTCCCATAGCCCAGGGCTCACCGGCGCCTTTTCCATCCTGAGCTTCACCTACACTCGCTCGCCCTGGTGGCGCCAGGAGTCCCGATTCGCAAGGACAAGGCCGCCATGCCTCCCGACGAGGAGACGTTTGATCCGCAGCCGCGCAGCACGCGCAACCAGGTCGACCAGAGTGGTCTGCCGGAAGAGAGGGTTCCGTCTCCAACTTGCTCAACCTGTTCTACCTACGTGCTGGGCGGGCCGACGACAACCGTCTCGGGCGAGGCGTCTGTCTACTCACGTACCGAGGGCCTCGATGACGGCCACGAGTCCGGCGAGAAGGCGTGGGGGCGAAGCGAATGGAACTGCGGGACTGCATTGTAAAGATGCTACTGTACAAGAAAGCACGACAGCACGACAGCCATGATTCATGACCTGCGTGACGTGAGTTGCTGGCGGTTTGCCTGGGCAGGTTTCAGGGCTTGCCTCCCGGCCCCGTTGGTACCGTTGCTCGCCAGGCCGAAGCATGCATGCATGCTCATGAGCTCGGTGGCCGCCCCTTTGACACGAAGAATCTCCCCCTCCTGAGTCCTAGAGCGCCAACACTGCGGCGGCGGCGGCGATCCCCAGAACAGGCGCAATCTTGACCTGGCCCGTCGGGACGGCCAGGCCAGTCGACGCCCTCGTGCTGCCTGTCGCCGCGGCCGACCTGGAGCCCGATGCGGACGTCGCGCTCGTCCCTGCAGCAGAAGCAGAGGCCGAGCCGGTGGTGTCGACGACGGGCGGGAAAGTGTGCAGCGGCGGCTGCATCGTCGGATGAGGAGACGTCTGCTGGGCCGCGGCGGCCAGGGCGAAAGCGAGCAGCACCTGGCGGTGGATCTTCATCGCGAGAAGAAGAAGAAGAAGAAGAGGAAGAATTAGAAGAATTGCAAGTCGGTACGGAACGAAGACGGGTGGTGAGTGCGACGTGTTCCGCGCGGCGGTGGTATGCGGCTGTCTTGTGTGCGTGCCCAGGCGTTGGCCGTGTGGACAAACCTGTCGCGCGGCTCGCATCTCGCCATGCCGGGCTTTAAATACATTGTCGACCGAGGCAAGGGAAGAAACACACGCGAAGAGCCTGGTTTCGACCCCTTGCACGACGGGTTGGTTGGCGTGGCGCCAACCACGTACGATGGCTTGGAGGAGCAGGAGATGAGCGAGATGAGCGAGCCGTTGCTTGTTACTCGTTGAGGAAGGTCGTGTCATGGCCGCCTTGCGAGCCCAGCCACGCAGGACCGTGGCGCAGGTGGTTGCATCGTGAGTGAGTTGCAACACGAGCAAGCCGACGGGCAAGTGAATTGACGGTGGAATCCAGCGGCCGGGTTCGGCAGCATCCCTGCGACGTGATTTTAATCGCGTCGGTTTGACGATATCAACGCCCTCGCTAGCGTGAAGCCCCGGGCCGGGCACTCGCAGTCTGCTTCAAAACGTTTGCAACAGAGGCGTCGCGTGTCAAGTCTGGGAATACAATACAGGTACACCTCGCAGCGTCTACTTCTGGCCGCATCTCTAATCCTTTCTCGCCATCTTGATAGAATCCGCACCCGTCTCAACCACACGGTACCCGTCCGCATCACCCAGACCACTGGCCGCTCTATCGTATGCCTCGTCCGATCTATCACACAGCAATTCAATGTCCTCTTCGCTCAGAATCTCATCACCTCCCGATGCCTCATATACCTGGCCATCCTTCAGCAGCAAAGCCCGCAGCGTCTCTGCGTCAAGCTGTTCCTTGTTTTCCATCTTCTGGCCCATGCTCTTGAACCCTCCCTTTTTTATCACGAGCTTTTCCAGACGGCGCTTGGCGTCTGCTGACATGAGGAGGGACTCTTCAACTGTATCCTTCGTGGCGAGGCGATACACAATGACCGGTCGAGTTTGGCCGATGCGGTGGCACCGATCTTGCGCTTGAAGGTCTTGCTGAGGGTTAAAGTCGCTGTCATACAGTATGACGGTGTCGGCTGATGCCAGGTTGATGCCCTGGCCTCCCGCCCTGGTTGACAACAGAAAGAGATTGTAGTCAGCGTCGTTGTTGAAGTCGTGTATTTGTTGCCGACGGCTGTCCTGTGGGACGGACCCGTCGATGCGGCAGACGTTCCAGCCTCGGAGCTCCCTGCTATAATCCTCCAGGATATCCAGCTGGGTTTTAAACTGCGAGAATATCAACACCTTGTGTCCCCTCTCGAATAGCTTCTGCAAGAGTCGATCGAGAAGCAGCATTTTCCCTGAAGAAGTGATGATGGATTCGTCGACGGGGACATCGGTGCATGTAGCCCAGGGGTTGTAGAAGTTATGAGGGCTGTTGCACACCAGTCTCAACTGGGCCAGGGGGTTTCCCAGTTTCTTCTGCGCCAGTTGTTTTTCTGCATGATGCGGTTAGCTGGATTCTCAACATGTCAGTACCCAAAACTTACTGGCAAGTTCTAATGTCTGCGCTCTTTCCACTTCTTCTGGCGATTGGAGTTCATCAAGCTCTTCCTCGACGTCACCATCTCTGTCCATCTCGCCTGCGAGCTTGGCTTCGAATGCATCGTCCGATAGGGCATCTTCCTCGTCCGAGTCTGCCTCTTCGTATGTCTTCCCCCTCCGCGGTCTCCCACGCGTGCTGGCTGGGGTTGAGTTGCGGCTTGATCTGGCGCTCTTGCTATCAGATCTCACAGACGTCGGCGGACTTTTCCTCTTCGCAGCCTGCTTTGCTGGAGTTTTGGCGGTCTTCTGGGCATCGCCCTGGACGGGCGAACTAGTTGCGCGCTTCCCCATCATCAAGCTGAAAGCGTTTGGAAGCGAGCACGTTGGCTTGGTTTCATTTTTTTTGCCGCGAGGGCTTTGCCGCACGGCAAGAGAGACTGTGCTTCCGTTTGTGCTTTCATTCTTCTTGGCCGCCGCTGCCGCGCGACTGCTAGATCGCGATGATGCGCGAGTTGAACTGCGCGATGCCATTGCGCTATTGACCTTGTCCAGGACTTTCTGTTCAAGGTACTGCCTTGTATCAATCTCTTTGTTGGTGAAGACATTGTAAAGATCCGTCTGTTCCTTCGTCATTGGCGCGAACAAGACATATTCCCGCTTTCTAGGCAGGTACGCCGCAACGTCCTGCTTGATTCTGCGCAACAGAAGGGGTTGCAAGATCAGATGGATCTTTTTAACCAGGTCCTGCTTCATCTGGTCGGCAATGAATTCTTCGGCGCCTCTCTCATCCTCCAAATCGGAAAAGTCAAACCACGACTCGAATGCTTCCCAGTCAGTAAAGATGTTTGGCAGCAAGAAATGAAGTAATGACCAGAGCTCTTTCAAGTTGTTCTGTAGCGGAGTACCAGTAATGAGCAATCTAGTCGCAGATGAGAATTGCCGTAATTGCTGGAAAAGCTTGGCTTCTGCATTCTTCATCCGATGTCCTTCGTCCTACAATGAAATTAGAGATGTGTAAAACGAGTGCGTAGGCCCTCCGACACATACGATGATGATGAACTCCCACTGGATTCGGGACAGGTTATGCTGATCTCGCAAAACCATTTCATACGAGGTACAAACCACCGGGAACTTGGCCGTTGGCCTGCCACCTTTTAGGTTCTTGAGCATATTGGTCTGGAAAATTTTCGCGCGTTGAGCTTGGTTCCCATGATACATGATGACGGGGATTGATGGAGTCCACTTGTGGAACTCGTCCATCCAGTTCGACAGCGTGCTCAACGGAGCGACGACGAGGTGAGGCCCGAGGTAATTCTCCTGTTCACGGAGCAGTGCGATCAAAGCAATGGTTTGGACGGTTTTGCCTGATGCAGTAGTCAGCATCACCAAGACATGCCACCGGGGTAAAGCTACAAACCCAAACCCATCTCGTCGGCAAGAATCCCGCTCATGCCCTGACAGCAAATCTCAAACATCCAAGTTAGGCCTTCCAACTGGTAGTCCCGCATAGTCCCTCCCACCATGCACTCGGGCTGCTTCGCCATTTGCAGATTATGTTCTCCCAGCGTCTTTCCGTCGAGGCTACTCCCGACTCGTCCTAGAGCTTGCGTCTTCTTGGTGAGGATATCACTGAAAGCCGCGCTTTTCATCAGCAACTCATCCAGCTCTCGGGCCTTGGCCTCGCGCTCCGATTTGGTCTCGGCCTTTTTTTTCCTCGGTTTCCGAGCCGCCAATATTCTTTTCTCCTCTTCCTTTCTGTTCTCATCACGTGCTTCACGCTCTTCCCTGATGAGACTGTCCTCAGTAATGTCGCATAACAAATCAGGCTTGGGCGATGCCACAGGAGGTGGCGAACTCAGAGGGCTTGTCATGGCCGGAGCTTCTGATGGAGCTGATTAGACATCCGATGACATGGTACCAGTCGTCATATGAACGCGACCATGAGCTGTGGCCACGGTGGACAGCGCAACGCACGAAGTAGTGTCTGCCTTGGGATTGATCCTTGGTTGCCACCTGGAAATAAGAAAGATGAAGCCGACAATTTGTACAGACAGTTTGTACCCAAAGCATAAAGGAAGCCGAAGCTGACCGAAACGTGACGTCTTCCGGCAAATCCTACAGTTGAATTGAAACCAACCGAAGCGATTGAGAATGGCAGACGCGCCAGTCCCATTAAAAAGTCATGACGTTGGAAACGCGAATTCGCGCGCAGTCACGTGCCTTGCGTGCCGGATGGTGCGGAGCGCGTTAACGAGGAGGCAAGGCGGTCCACCAGGGCCAGGAACGCACTGGTCATTGGCTGATCCGAGTGGCTCAGCTGGACGTTGCCCCTCCAAGACAACCCCGCCGTTGACAAGAAAAATTCAATGCTGCCCGTTCTCACGACGTACAAGGGTTCACTCAATCCACGCCACAAGTTAACCTACAAGTTTGAGAGAAATCGCCTGCGCCCAGAACAGGCGAATTTCTCCACCAACCCCAACGAAACTGTTTCGCGTCCAGGCTCTTCGTCCTACCATCAGGGCACTCTCTTCCACCTCGTTCAACCCATTGGGCAGAATGGCTTCCATCGCCAGTCAGACGTACACTCCCACCGAGGAGGCCGAAATCCAGCAATGGCTAACCACGTCAGATCGCCTCAGGTCCGGCCATGACAAGGCCACCATCCTCGAGACTCTCAACAGCCATCTCGCCAGCCGCACAACCCTGCTCGGCAGCAAGCCCAGCAAGGCTGACGTAGCAATCTACGAGACGCTCTCTCCCATCGTCGCCAAGTGGTCTCCTGATGAGCGAACCGGCGAAAAGGGCCACCCTCACATCGTCCGCCACCTCGACTTTGTCCAGAACTCTGCCCTATTCGGTCTTGAGCTCAAGGATGACCAGAAGATCCAAGTTGACCAGGACGACGTTCGCTACGTCAAGCCCCCCGTCGATGCCAAAGCCGAGAAGGAGCGCTTGAAGAAGGAGAAGGCCGCCGCCGCCGCCGCCGCCGTCGCCGCCGCCGCCGTAGATGGGAACAAAGAGGCCAGCTTGGTTGATCGCACCAAGGAAAAGGCCAAGGAGAAAATTGACGAGGTCAAGGGTGCCGCGGCGGCGGCCGTGGGCGGGGAGAAACCCAAGAAGGAAAAGAAGGAAAAGGCCCCCAAGCAGCCCAAGGCTGCTCCCGCCGCTG
Organism: Metarhizium album ARSEF 1941; assembly: GCF_000804445.1. Classification (NCBI taxonomy): domain Eukaryota; kingdom Fungi; phylum Ascomycota; class Sordariomycetes; order Hypocreales; family Clavicipitaceae; genus Metarhizium; species Metarhizium album. The sequence goes on along the minus strand of NW_024467581.1, from coordinate 399,739 downwards.
CCCCCCTATCGCCCTGTCTCATCGATCTCCGTGTCGGCCACATCCTCAAGGCCGTACAGCACCCCGACGCCGACTCTCTGTACGTCTCGACCATTGCAATGGGCGATCCGGCCGGCAACGAGGACTACGTTGAATACGAGGGCCAAGTCTGCCGAACCGTCTGCTCGGGCCTGAACGGTCTCATCCCTCTGGAAGAGATGCAGGGTCGTAAGGTCGTAGTCGTGTGTAACTTGAAGCCCGTCAAGATGCGAGGAATCAAGTCGTGCGCCATGGTTCTTGCCGCTTCTCCCAGGGTCAAGGAGGGCGAGGTTGACGAGGACAAGGGCCCCGTGGAACTGGTCGCCCCCCCAGAGGGTTGCAAGGCTGGCGACCGTGTGTTCTTTGAGGGTTGGCAGGGCGAGCCGGAGGGTGTGTTGAATCCCAAAAAGAAGATTTGGGAGACGTTCCAGCCTGGCTTTACCACCACTGACGACTTGGAAGTTGCGTTTGACGCTGGTGTCGTTGAGAAGCTTGGCAAGACTGGCGTTGGCAAGCTGGTCACCGAGACTGGTGGCGTTTGCACCGTTCAGACTCTGAAGGACGCTGCTGTGCGGTAGATACCTAGGTAGATATCAAGTGGAACCGGGTCAGAGTCTCAGAGACCATGCTATGAAACTCGATTGACATCTCCCGTCCTGATCCTGCGCATTCGTAGCAAATTCGGTTTGCATTATTTTGTCTGTATTGTTCCTCCCACCTTTCTCGAAGTACTCCGTCTAACGTACAGATACCTATGCCGTCGCTATATGCAAGTATATAAGAGTCGTGTGCCTCTACCTGGCCAAGCTAGGGCAGCGTGCACAAGGTGCCTTTTCCCTCAACGCAGTGCTGATAAACTCCGATGTAAATGCTCCCGCGATATCAAAAAAATTAAACACTCGGAATAATACCCCCAACGCCAGCTCCCTGGGTTTTTGTTTATTTAATACAACAAGAAACGTGTCTTATGAGAAGAAGTACTTGCTCTCTCGTAGACGTGTGACATCAAAGTCGCCCTAATCAACATGTTAGTTGTCCGTTCACTGTCGGAGTCTGCATAGGTTGCTGAAGGGCAGGCAGTACCTTCTTGGGGACTGGTGGAACAGTGAAAGGCAGCCACACCGGCACAGAGGCGGCACGTCTGGTGACACGCTTGGTCGATTTATTTGGCCCTGTCGTGCCCAGCATGAGTGTTTCAAAATGGCTCATCTTCATGTTCTCCATGAGGCGCTCAGATATGGCTGCGGCGTCGTGTGGATCGTCAGAGTCCATCATACCGTCGTCATCAGCGGCTGTGTCCTCTATCGTCTCGGATGCCATGGTCGCTTCGTCAGTGTCCATTTCATCTTGCGAAATCTCACCCAAGCCTATGTTTTCGAGGTCATTGGTGATGCTGACGTCGATTTCAGCTCCAGCCATCTCCTCATACACAGATGCAGGTGTCACAATCTTCTTGGCAGTTTCCAGATCCCAAGGGTTGCCCGAAAGTCTGAGTGAATTACGTTTGTGCTCCAAAACTAGCTCTTCCTTTGGGCAAAGTTTGCTGCTTTTCCTTAGTTGTTTGATTTTCTTTGCCACGGGAGAGGAAGGGTCAAGATGAGCCAGGTACAGTGAGCCCTTGTGTCTCGCCTTAAACTCGGCTGCAAGGCGACCGACGACGTCTTCTTCGTGGATCCGAATGAAAGCCTCTCGCAAGATACCATTCATGGTATCAATATCAGCAGCGTGTGTCCAGAAAGAATCGTGCACGGCCGCAAAATCCAATCCCTGTTCATGGCATCTCAAGGCTGACAGCAGCATGTGGCTTGCATCCAGGGAGTGAATAAAGTTAGGGGGGAAGCCTTGAAGTTGCTTTCTTTTGTTGACAGGGTCGGTTTGGTCACTGGTCGGGTAGACCACTGCTTGGAGACAGGTCCTGATCTCCCTGGCTGTGTGTTTCCGGTACGGCTGGACCACTGGCATGCGCAGAGGCGTTGTCCAAACTATAGAAGAGCGAAACTGTTTCACGATATCATCCAGTTCATCCTGCTTCTTTCGCCCCCCTTTCTCATAACTCTCCCGAATTTCTTCGAGCTGGGCTGGTGTCAATGCTCGACAGACCCGACCACCAACTTCACCCAGCCAGTACTGAATATCATGGGCGCCGCGGAACATGGTTGCCAAGGCATTGAAGATGTGTCTGGCAATATATGTGGAAAGAATCAGATTTGGTATTCCACATTCCTTTCCCAAATCGGGATACAAGGCATCAATCTGCTTGCAGACTTGCTTCTTAGCTCCAGCGAATGTGACGCCGTAAACGTTGGTCATGACTGTCTGTTTCACAACCTTTCTGGTGATTTTGCCTTGAAGCACCAGCGCAGCCTGATTGTTGGCCTTGGCATCTTTGTCAATGGCCTGCTTGACAAGATCTGCCACTGCAGAATAAACATCCGCCGGTCGTTCGCCGGGTTCGAGATTGACCTGTTTAGCTCCCAAAGTGTCACCACCAAGGGCAGCATAATGCTGAAGACCGTTACAAGTGCCATCTTGATGAACGGGAAGATGTGAGATGAACTTGGTTGGATCCGGCAACTCCAGCGCTGCCTTCAATTCGAAACAGGCAGCCAGACATTGCCACGCTTCTTCCGCTTGGAGCCACCATCGGCTTCCGTCCAAAGGATTTGTGGCGGAATCGATGATGTTGGAGATGTTGTCATCAGTGAAGGCCTCACGTTCGTCAAAACTCGACTTGTCGAGCCCGTACAAATTGGCCAGGTGAATTTTCAGCCATCGAAGACCCCTTTCCCCAAGTGCCCTTCCCTTGGCAAACTTGAGAATCGCTCTGCTGTGATCAGCACCCATGTGATTAAGATAAGTGGGCATTGGATAAGCGCGTCCTCGGTAATCGACATTGTGCGGAAAGTACATGGTCTGATTCCTAAATGCTCGTGCAACCTCGAGTTGGAGGTTCATAAAACACCGCTGAGAGTGCAGCCCAGATCGCTCATTCTCAATTGCTTTGACAGCTTGCATCCAACTCCTTCGCAGCAGCGGATCTGCAGATGAATCCGGCTCTTCCGGGATATGTAACTCGGGGTTCAGGGGTGGCATATTGGCGATTTCTTTTCCAGTGTTCCAGGCCTCCATCATGACATTGAGGACATTCTTGTTGATTCGCCAGGCGGTCTTGCCGAGGACGTCGAGACCTTTAAAAACGTGATTCATGTCCCCTGTTTTGATGGCGGCTTTGGTGTATAGCGCCTGTTCCATGTCGCCCGGCTTCGCACGAACAATTGCCGTTTTGCTATCTAGAAACCCTCCCTCATTCAGCTGGCGCCAAGGTTTGGGCTCAGCAATCATTGGCAGATGCTTGGCAATGTAGTCGCCGATGGGTTCCTTTTTTAGCTGTTCCACAAGATGCGAGTTGAGATGGAGTACACCAACTTTCTTGCCCCTGCGAGGCTGCTGCATGTGTGTGAATGCTGGTTGATTTTGACTAATAAGCTCCTTCGTGGTGGGATGCGTCACCGTAACTTTGATAAAAGCATTTTCGATAAGAGTTTTGAGTAAGAATGAGCCAACCTGTGCGCGAATGGATATGGACCACGGTTCGCGAGTTGCATCTTCCAGCTCCTTGACCGTCTCAGAGACATCTTCAACGATCGTTGCAGTTTCGCGCTGACTGGTTGCATCGGCTACCATGTTCGTTGTGGCACCAGTGAAGTAAACTTTGCGACGTGCTCTGGTGCCCTGCCTACTCAACTTCTTGTCGGAGAGTTGAGCCCTTTCCATCCTTTGTGTCTCAATATCTTCCTGTGCGAGCCTGGCAATATTGTTTACAAGCCTGCTCACTAGCAGTCCTTTATCGGCGCCTTGAGTGGCCCCAAGGCTGAGGAGACAGAGAATGGTAAGAGCTGCCAACCGAGCAGGGTCAGCTTGACTTATCAACGGTCCGTACAGGCATCTGTCGAGATCTTGATCAGACTTGGCGGTTTTGTTCTCGGAAACCTTGGTCAAAGCCACTTCTTCTTTCAGTTTCTCTTCCAGACAGTCAAGCCATCCCGCCATGCGACGAGACAAGGATTCTTCAGCAGAGGATGCTGAGACGGCAGTGGCTATCCCCATCTGCGCGAGATTTTTGTTAGCCTCTCTCCAACGCTCGATTGCGCATCCAATCGAATCTCGCTCTAGCTGTAGCTGAATGTCGCGTCGATCTGCGTTCGACATTTTTGAGATGTCCACGTCCTGCCAGTCCCTGAGCAGGAGAAGACCCTTCTTGAGAAACGTCAATCCAGCACCACGCTGTGGTGTGGGCAGAGGTTCTGCAATCTCGTCGCACGATACAGCATCCACAGTCTGGTCAATGGAGGCTTCAGCTGATCTTAATTGAGCGTGTTCTTCAGTCAACGCGGACAGCTCTACATCTTCGTCCGGATCCACGGTGAAATTGTACGTTGGGCAAATCTCGGTGATGACCGCTAGATCCTGGTCGCTGAGAACATCATCCATACTAAGGACCCGAAGACCTGATTCGCCGGGGGCCATGCCCATGTACCTGTTGACCAGACGGTCAAGTCTCGAACCTCGCTCAGACAGAAGGGAAGCCTTGAGCATGCAAGCAATAGTCTCGGCGGTATGTGGAAGGCCTTTGCTTCGAATCTGCAATTCGTACCACTTGTGAAGTTCTTCGGCCTGTCGTAGGTCCGGGCTGTTTCGCATCTGTTTAATTGAGGCTCGCAGGTACTGGTTGTTGAGTATAATACGCTCCTCGCCAGAGAGCACCCCCGTTGCGTTTATCCTCTTCAACACTAAAGCGGCCCTGTCGAGTTTGCCAACACGAATGCATGCATCAAATACAGGCAGCATGTCTTCTGTATCGCCAGGGATGCCATATGTATTGATTTTAGTGGCTGACCTGGGAGGCCCAGGTTCGGGAATCGTCAAGGGGGCTGGAGAATCGAAAGGCCGCATGTCATGGGAGCGAAGCGCGGAAGGCTGAAATGGTGGCATTGAAGAGCTCTGAAGGTGATGGTACGGCGTGGACTCGAATTTGAAGTCGTCAATGGCCGTCGCTAAGCTTCTTTCGTGGATGTACTGGCCCGGGGAGGACTCCAGACTGCGACTCCGCCATGGCCGACATGGGCGTGTGATGACCAACCTCCGGCACTGCGATGACAAACTTGTCGGCGCAACGGAAGGGAGTCTTCTCGGTGGCCCAAATGAGCGTTTTGTTGCCGCTCGGCGAGCAAGGACGCTGCTCCTCGTTTGTCGACTGAGCATCTTCGTGACGAGGCGCGAGACGGAAGCGTGAACTCAACAGGCTGCGTAGCTGCTGAGGCAAGGGTAAAATTATTAAATCATTGAAATGAAATAAGGCAAGCTCCCAAAAGTCACAAAAATACAAAAGATGAATGGGTGAGCCTGAATACCGAATTCGCGAAGGGAATGAAGGAGCGAAAGATTGTAGATCCCACAGCCATTCATTGACAGGAGAACGGGTCCGTCAAAAAAATTCGCCTGGCTGCCAAGTCGGTCCCCGGATTGGCCACTCCGGGGAGGCATCACGTGGGCGTCTCTGAGCTGATGCTAAGGGACCCACTAAAAAGTTGGAGCTTCATCGGCCACTTCTGCAACGGCTGGGAAGTTGCTCTCGTTGGTGGCAACATCAATCGCACCAGATCAAAAACCACCCGTGTTCTAAGGAAGCCAGGATGATACCACGGCCAGTGGTCGCGGCATTGGGGTGCTGCGCCTGCAGAAATGCCATTTTTAGAGCTGTTGTGGCTGGATCGCCACCGGCCTTCCGACATCTGGAACCTCACTTTATACAAATTTCCCTGCCACCTAGCAGATTCTTTTCTTCCGACCGACACATTCCTCTCAGCTCAGTGCAGAAAAAGGCCTCAAAGACCTCACAGAATCATGATGACTTACAAAAAAGCACCACAAAAGCCGAGTCTGCTACCGACAATCCTTGGTTCCTCGAGGTTGAGCCGCCGAGACATCCCCCAAGCCTTCACACGCCTTCCCTCCCAAAGGCGCCCGAAGGGTCTCCCGCATTTATAGCCCCAATAATCCAATATATATTCGAAGATATGGGCTTGGATGATATTTCTCTCATGGATCTGCGCGACTTAGATCCTCCGGCTGCCCTTGGACCGAATCTCATCATGCTCTTTGCGACAGCCCGGAGCGAGCGGCATTTGCACATTTCATCCGGTCGCTTCGTGCGATGGCTCCGACGGAATTGCAAAGTGGATGCACGAGCTGACGGGCTCATCGGGCCTGGGGAATTGAAGACCAAATTGCGACGGCTGCGAAAGAAAGCCAAGTTGATGGGCACCAATACGATGATTCCTCCAGGTGGCGACAATGGCATATCCACGGGATGGGTGTGTGTTAACTTTTCTACAAGTGACAGCGTGCCCGACGAAACCGCCAGCTTTGACGCCAGCGGGCGGTTCTCCGGTTTTGGCGCTGCTCGAACTGGAACCACCGTTGTAGTTCAGTGCATGACCGAGCCCAGGCGAAACGAGCTAAATTTGGAAACTCTATGGCAAGGCGTGCTGAAGCGGAACTTGGAGCAAACATTGAAGATTAAAGGGCAGACCGTTCAGGACCAAACCGAATTAGAGGCATTGGTATCGTCCAAGATTCAGCTTCCCAACAACCCGTCCGCTGTACAGTGGCAATACTTGCAGCAGGCTTCACAGCAGCAGAGATTCTTTTCCACGAGCGCCAGAAGGCTCGAGTCTCAAGATTACGAAGCTGCCACATCTGAGAAGAAGCCATCAGAGAGTTGCAACCTGTCAAAAACGCCTGCAGACTCCGAGCTCAAGACCCTTCAGCGACTGGTCACGGACCTTCACATTTCAGGGACGTCTCTAGGTCAGAAAGTTGTTGAGCGCTTGATATCAGCAGTGTTTCAAGTAACTCACTCAGAGGACGACGCCCGCACACGCCTGGAGCTTGTTGATCAACTACTACAGGCGGCCGAGGAGCAAGGCATCTCTGTCCGATCCAAGGAAATGCTGGTCATGTTGATCGAATGCATAGCCACGTCAGCTGCGTACGGGCCAGAATTGGAACGTGCGCAACGCAACCTGGAGTTCTTACTGCTCAATCTCCAAGCACCACTAGAGCACAGCCAAACACTTAGGCTCATGAGAGCCTACGCCGAGCGGCAAGCCTGGGATCGGTTTTGGGACGCTTTCCGCGCGCCTGCCAGATTTCGAATCGCGCGACCCCCAGAACTCTATGAGCTGGCTTACCGCGTCATGGCCTCTACACAAGACACCAAGATGTGTATCGATGCATTGCGGTGGGTGTACCCGGAGATGCTGAAAGAGGAACCGCCCGTTTATCCCGCTGGCAGCGTCTATCATGCGCTCAAGGCCTGCATCCTAGTCGCCGATCCCGCGGCAGAGGAGATGCTTCATAACCCACCATCGCTGGACTCGCTGGACCTCATTGGTCAACGACGCCTTCAGCATCGTGAGTTTGTGCGGGTCCTGAGAGAAGTCGAACAGGCTCATCGCCATCTGCTCGGTAGCCAGGCCCGAGAGGAGCGGGCACAGGCCGTGCAACGATTCACGAATAGCACGCCCTAAGCTGAACCAAGCCTTCACCGGTGCTTTTGCTCCTCTAAACGAATGGGAGTCGTTTTTTTTTTACCCCTGTACCATGGCAGTATGTACCACATAGGATGACTGATATGTATATAAATTTCTGTAAGGCTGGCTGGGTCCCATGTAAAAGATAAAAATAATACCTCATATCAAGTTCTAGAGCAGGATGCCAGTTAGCCCAGTCCTGTATGGTTTTCTGGCATCCCCATCAGTGGCGCCAAGGCTGTGGCGTTTTCCTGCCGTTCTTTGGAAACATTCAAACCCCTTAACCACCCTCTTTCACACCGTCCACAGCTGCACAATGTCGTCGTCGCTACTTTTTCTCTCTCAGGGCCTCCCTCAACAGCGGCGCGACCTGCTTCCTGCTCGCCGCCAGGTTGGCCTGTCTCCACGCGAACCTCGTATTGCCCCCATCACCATCGTCACCGTCCAGGGCCCCGTCCTCCCACTGCTCCAGTCCCAGGGGCCGACCGACGTCTCCGAACCTCCCAATTGCCGCCTTGCCCCTGTCCGTCAGGCCCCAAACCAGGAGCTGCCTGTGGAAATTGCCGCCCGGGTGCGAAGTGGTCATGACGGCAGCAACATCCAGCTTGCGCTCGTCGGCCCAGGCAGCAAGCTCCGCCAGGAAGACGTGCTTTGTCCCCGCCTTCTCAAGCAGGTACTCGAAGCCCTGGACGACGCAGCTGATGCCGAGGGACAGGCCGGCCTCGTCCCACTGCTTGAAGTCCTTGCGGAAGATGTCGCGGAGCGAGAGGCCGGAAACGTCCTCCTTGACGGCGCTGATTAGCTCGTAGTACCGCGTGGTGCTGAAGCCCGGCTCGCGGATCTGGGCCTCGAGGAAGCGCACCGCCTGCGGGTCCTTGGGGCGCACCTTGGCCTCGGCCGTGAGGTTGACGGTGTCGAGGAGGATGGGCGCCAGCGCCAGCTTGACGAGCCGGTCCTGCTCGCCGGGGGGCAGCAGGTCGGCGGCGGCTGCTCCCCGCGCCGGTGCCGCCTCGAGGTCCTGGGCCTGGAGGAGCTGCGTCCACGCGGGCCTGCACTCGTCCACGACGAGGCTCATGCAGCTGCCGCAGGGCTCGATGACGCGCGGCTCGATGCCCGCCGGGAGCGCGCCCTCGTCGACGTGGTGGTCCACACAGCCGACGACCTGGTCTCGGAAGCGCTTCAGCGGGCCCGTGAGGCAGTTGTGGTCGACGAGGAGCCAGCGCGTGTCCTCGGGCTGGAGGGGGTCGGGGAGTTCGGAGAGGGTGACGAGGTCGCGGGCCGCCAGGCCGGCGTGTTGCAGCACGGCGGCCATTTCTGGGCGCAGGCCGAGATCTGCTCGCGGGAGGTTGGAGAGCGGGATGTGCAGCGCATGGTGGCCCGTGTGGCTGCGGATGTAGGCGTACACGATGGCGCAACAGAGCGAGTCGAGGTCTGGGGCATGTCTCAGCGAGGCACTGGGACTGGGGTGATGGAGGCAGGGCAAGGCACCCGAGTGACGAGCTGTTTACCTGCGGACTCGTTGCCGACGACAAAGGTCAGCGGTTTGGGGCGCTGGGCCGGCGGTGCTCTGAGGGCGTTGCGGGCGGTTGCCAGAAATGCCTGGAGTGTTGGTCTAGACATGGCGGGTTGTGCTCACGCTGGCCGGCCTTTATCTGCGGTGCATCGGACGAGGCATGGAGGATGGCGGTGGTGGTGGTGGTGGTGTTGGTGGTGGTGGTGGTGCATTTTGGGCGAGGCTGCGATGCGATACCCACCCATTCATTGAATTTTGCACGTGGGCGCCGCACGGAAGTCCCAATGTTGACAAAGCGCCGAGCTGAACCCAGCCGCGTCTTCCCTGCGTTGGTTGAGATGCGTCTTGATGGAAACCACGGAGGGTTGGTGGGTTGGCTTTGGGGAGAAGGGGGAGCGAATAAATCAATGAATAAAACGAGCCTCGGAGTCTCTGCCGTACAGTTCGACGCCGCGCCAAGGACCAATCGCGGCTTTGCAAGGAGAGACATGCTCTCGGTACGTCAATTGCTCGGGGCGCTCACTTTTTTTTGCTCGGGGCGCTCAATACCCCACCACGCCCTGTTTTTGGTCTAGCGGCCCCGCTGCCATGCGCCACGGTACATTCTTCGTACAAATGTATGGCAGCAAAATGCCCTCAATTAATCGAAAAGGTGCTTGTGTAATTTATACGAATTTCTCAATAGCGCCGCTCTAAATCGCTTAAAAACGCGATTTCTAGTGTTTTCGCTCAATGTGTTCACAATCGGGCCGGATTTTCTAGTTGTTCCGGCCGCTCAATTACCCATCCCGTGTTGTGAGGGCCTTCGTTAGGCATCGTGATGTTGTTGAAGGAAAAAGCTGCTGCCTGTTGAAAAATTCGTAGGGCTGCAGCATTATTTAGACGATTTTGGAGTTGAGTAAAGCTGCCATACCTTTGTACTAAGAATGTACTGTGGCGCATGGCAATGGGGCTTGCCGCATAAAACATGGGTCTGAGTGGGGTATTGAGCGCCCCGAACAAGAAAGTGAGCGCCCTGAGCAATTGACCTCGGTACGGGCGGCGTTGCTCCGTATTGGGACCCGGCGGTAGCCGAGCCCTCGATATTTTGCGCCGCAGCCGCAGCTGGACACGGAAATGTACTGCGCAAGTACTGGCGCAACCTGATATCAACAGCACCGCCTCTTAATTGGCGATGCCAGGCACCCATCTTGGCAACCTGGCCGCACGCCGAGTGGAGTCGCCCGTTTCAACTTCGTCCGCCTGCGCCCGCGGCATCGGGCCGGCGGCGCATCGCCAGAATCCACGTTCCCATTTCCCATTTTCCCACGCATCGACAACAAAAACCCCCTCCCTTCGCGCTCTCTCCCCGCCGACTCGCTCGCCTCGCCCGTCCGCCTCTCCTCGCCGTCTCCCTCGCGCCGCCAGAAAATGAGTCCCCCGTCCGTCCTCCGCCTGGCCATCCTCGAGTGCGACACGCCGCAGCCCCAGACGCGCTCCCAGTTCGGCGGCTACGCGGGCGTCTTCACGGCCCTCCTCTCGAGCGCAGCCAGGACGCTCGACCCGCCGCAGGACCTGTCCAGCCTGCTCACCATCTCCGCCCACGACGTCGTCAACGACCTGCACTCCTACCCGGCCCTCGACGACGTCGACGCCCTCCTGCTCACCGGCTCGCGCCACACCGCCTTCGACAACGACCCGTGGATCCTGAAACTCGTCGACTTCACCAAAAGGGCCCTCGAGACGGCCCGCATCCGCGTCGTCGGCGCATGCTTCGGCCACCAAATCATCGGCCGCGCAGTCGGCGCCGGCGTCGGCAAGAGCGAGAAAGGCTGGGAGGTGGCCGTCACGGACGTCGACCTGACGAGCAAGGGCAAGGAGATATTCGGTCTCGACACCCTGGTAAACGCGACCCCAAGAAAGCACGCACGCGACAGGAAGAAGAAGAATGCCCGCAAAACCCCGCTGACTCCCCGATAGCGCATCCACCAAATGCACCGCGACGTTGTGCAAGACTTGCCCCCCGACGCCATCCCCCTCGGCGGCAACGCCTTCTGCCCCGTCCAGGGAATGTACCTCCCGGGCAGGTACCTCACCGTCCAGGGCCACCCCGAGTTCACGAACGAAATCATCTCCGAGATTCTGTTTAACCGGCACACAGTGGGCATCTTCACCGACGAGGTATACGACGATGCCATGGAGAGGGCGCCCCTGCCGCACGACGGCGTTGCCATTGGGAGAGCTTTTTTGAAGTTTATACGCGAGGGCTGATGCGCGGCCACGATAACTTGAGACGCTAGACAAATGGCAAGGAAAAGAAAAGGAACAGGAACAGGAACAGGAACAACAAGGAACAACATGGGAGGGCCTGCGCAAGGAGTTGAAGGGAATCTGGGTTGCACTGGAATCGCAAAGGAAAATCGGAGCCGAGGCATAATGAATGGGTACAGCAACGATTTGACGCTGGCCGCAGTTTCGTTGGAATGGACACTGCCAAGGATCCTGGCTAATCGCTCGGGCACGTATGCGGTCGAGAATATGTTGCATGTCGGGCGGTAACAACCATCGGCAAATACATACACAAAACAAATGACAGTCTAGTGCCACTGGCCTGGCGTCAACTACAGTGACTCCATGTATTTAACGCTTGAAAATAAACGCCACCGCCGTCAAGCACCTGCAATGTCGCCTCAAAACACCCCTTCTAAATCTTCGTCTCTCGACTCGTCTATTCCCGCAAGTTTCACGTCCCACCACCCACGCTTGCTGTTCTCTAACTCTCGTGGTTGACGCCGCCGATCTTCCGCTTCCCGGTCCCTCCTTGCTCTTGCCAGTCTGCCCTCAACGAGCATCTCTTCTCTGGTACGGCCGACTCTCGCCGAGCTTCTCTTCACCCTCGAAAGCCTGCGCAGCGGCACAAAACAGACGGGCCGCTTGCGGTGACGCCACGGCTTTTCCAGCATCAAAAAGACCACCGAGTCAGCCAGGCCTTGCATGCAAATGCTGACAAGCCCAGCCAGGACCAGCGGGAACGGCTGGTTGGTCCGGTCGGCCTTGGTCACATGCGCGGCAAACGGAATAATCCATCCCAGGATATATATCACAGGATAGATCAATTTTCTTCTCAACTGGCGACGGATCTTGTGCCTTGTCTCGGGCATGCCAGTTTCGTTCAGCGTAGTGGGTGATAGAACCAAGTTGGGCAGCGACTCCGTCTCAGGAGTACTGTTCTGCAGCCGTAATTCCATCTTCAACCGAGGCGGGACGTGAGGCGTGTCAGCCCCGTCGCGATCCATGCATAAACAGCTGATTCTGTGCCGCTCTGGGGCAGGGCGGCTCGTTGGCGACAGCCTGGGGTCTCTGTCTTTCGAGTCATTCATATAGTGGGCACCTTGGGGATAGTCCTTGAAGGAGTCTTTGGTTAACACGAGGCTCCTCTCCTCACAGTCAGTTTGTGGCGTCGCCGACACAATCCGGTTCGGACTTGATCGCCGATCCCGACTTCCAACAGCAGAGCCTTCTCTCGATCCTTGGTTCTGTCCGTGTATTGCTTTTTTGTTCCAGCCATAGTCCACTAGCATATTGTCGCACGGCGGCGTTGGAGGGATGAGTCCGTGGTACGCTATTGGGGGAGTAGGTGGTACCGAGCCTCGCCGTGGTAGTTGCTGTAGTCGACTAGGAAGCAGTTCGTCCGTTTTCCTCTGTTTGTTTGGTTTGTCGACTTTGATCATGATCCACCTCACATAAACATAGATACAGGTGTATGTAAGCGCTATGGCCAGACAAACCGCGTATCGTGGTGTCCAACTCAGGAACCTAAGTGCCCAAGTTGGACTCGCGGGCAAATAGCAATAAGAACCAGAATTGACGAACCCTGCATTGTTGACGAATGCTAGACATGTGAGCACCAAAGACCCTGTTGCAACTAGGGCATATGCTGGAAAGCGGTACGGATACAGCCCACTCCGCCCTCTGAAGATGTATAGGCCGGTATGGATGGCGACAAGAAGGACGGTCAGGTCGCATGCTTCAATTCCCACGGATAGAAAGAATCCGCTGATTTGACAAATGGTCGAGTTGGACGGTATCGGACCACGCGCCAGCTCGATAGCAGGGAGAAGTACAAGCCACAGCGTTGCCAGCATGTCGCTCAGGATTAACAAAAGAATTAGGCTGCGGCTATGCATCAGTTTCGAAATAACCCCGGAGATGTTTTGTATCGGTATTCAGCTTCACTCACTCGTGACGAAAACTGCGGCGCATCCGTATGAAGAATGCCACCGCAACAAGTGTCGCCAAGAAACTCAGAGACCCTACCACCACAGCAGCTACGTGAAGTTCGATTAGGTGTTCCGATGTCAAATCAACAGCAGAAGTGTCCCTCAGACTGAAAGTGATGAGGCCAACGTTGACAGCTATACCTTCGTGGCGCGCTGCAAGTTTGACATCTCGCCTTGGCACCATGGCGGCAGACACAGCTCATGCCTAGCTTTTAAGGTGCTTTCCAGATGGCTTTTTTTGCACATCCAAGATGTCCCTGGATCATGGCAACGCGAGACGTGTGGTTTGTGGGTTCCAACCGGCGATATGGGCTGAGGAACACATACGGAACGGTCGATGTGTCATTCCTTCCTTCTTGCCCCCATGGCTTGACTCTACTTTTTCGCCCAAGAAGGCAACCTCCTTCGGGATGGTTTGAAATTGTTTATATTTCAGGAGGATGACGACAAGACCTAGCACGAGCATGAGCACAAGCCACAAGTCGAAACGAGGATCGCAGCTAACAGAGCGGAGTGCAGAAATCACAATACTGGAGAAGGGAGTACGTGAAGCTGAGTACGTACATCAACGGCTGCTGGTCAAGGCGTTTAGGCTTCAGGCCCAGAGCAAGCGGTCAGATCTCATATTGGCCTGCTCTGTGATGGTCTTCCGCTAATGCCGGCTTTTTTTGATCAAAATCAGTTGGGCAACTCCGCGCCAAGTGATGATGGGGCCTGGCAGATACCATGGCGTTTCTTCTTATTTTTCCTCTTCTTGACAACGGCCTCCATCCCATCTGCAATGTCGGGCAAGACTACCGACTGGACGCCGGAAAGGGAGCTAGATGCACGATGATGCGTAACGCCGATGTGCGCATGAAAGCGCCAAATCTGGACATGATTGGGCAGTTGGCTGTGGCTTGGAACCAAGGGACGTCGGAATGTCGCACCTGATGGATCAGATCAGTCCCTGTCTTGTCATTGTCGAGGCATTACCGCGGATGGGCGTGCTGCCTCGTTGAGAAGAAGGTGGTGATGGTAGCATACCTACCTACCGAGTACCAAGGGAGGTAATCTGGCTAGGCAAGTATCGTGTTTCATGTCTCTCCCATGACGAACCTACTCATCTGTCAAGTAATTCAGTCATCCACTGGGTCATTCATGCAGCCTTGCTGCATCAGTCCAAAACCACGCGTCAAAATCTGTCACCAACCGAGAAATGACAGCTCCCTGACATTGTAGGTATGGCGTGGCCAAGTGGCTGGCCGGGAATTTCACCGCCACCCAAAGACAAAGCATGGCCAGGAATATTGCCCTCTGGCCAGAGGGGTGACTTTGCTCATATTGTAGTCTCCGCATGCCGCAGATCTTGTGTGCCGTAGTGCCGTCGCGAAACAAGCCATGTCGAGCTCCGTGCTTTTCTTTCGGCCGACGGCACCGCAGATATTGGGGGATCCCTTGGGGAGCAGTGTGCTACCTTGCGGGCTGACTTGGGTCCCTAGGCGATACTTTGTGATGGCGGCTATTTCGCCATGGGTGCAATTATCTCAGCAGAGACTGTCTGTCTCGTATCTATGCGTGTATGGTCGATAGATGGACCGAGTCCGACGGACAGTTTGGCGCTCGGGGGCCGAGGCAAGATGCCTACCCTACAGATATGTTCTTCCCATTAGAATGTCAATCATGTCGACCTGGTAGACTCAACTGTTGCTACGCGCATATCTACCCAAGTAGGTATACTGGACGGGGGACCAGAGATCACGAATCTCACGTACGATTGGGCTTGTTTCCAACTTTGAAATATGCTTGAGCAGCAAGAGGCAGCTGTATTTTTTTCGTGGCTTTGGCGCAAAATATTAATGTCGTCAAAACCCAGAGACCAGTTCGCGTCAACTAGGTAGTTGCTATTTAGATTCTGAATAATATCTTTTCGCAGACTTTTCAGATGCTTCCTTGGCACTCAGGCACTCGGGCAAACAAAGTTGACAGGAGTTGCCAGGTGTTGCCAGGAGTTGCCAGGTGTTCCAACTTCTGACATCTGGCATGACCACTTCTATTTAATGAAGAAGTTCAACGCAGCCTTCCACAACTCAAACATGCTACCTCGTGGCCTCGATCAGAGCTCGCCATCTTGACTGGCCTCAGGATACACTGGGTGACGTGTTTTGGAAACGGTGTTATAGTTGATACCCCGTATGAGGCCGGGCTTTTTCTGCTTTTTCTAGCATCTTTACTGAATTGGGGTTTCTCTCGGGATTCTTGGGCTGATCACGATGGCGGAGGACGGTAAGAGAGTAAAAGTAGAAGCCGACGCTGTGGCGGCCGCGGTACTTGTGGTAAGTTTTCATCTACTCAGAGATCTGAATCGTTTTGCGGTTATGCTCATTTCTATGAAAAGGAATTCGCTCTTCAACCATCCGGTTCGAAAATCGACTTCAACGATGCTCAAATGGACAGCGAAGTTACAACATGCTTGGAGAACAACCCCCAAAACACAAAGGAAGAACAAGGTATGGATCGGGTACAGGTAAAGAAAGAACCAGACATAGCGAGAGAGTCAAACGGAGGAAACATAGTTCAGGAACTATTCGCAGAGGATTCTCAATACAGCAGTGGCCTAGGCCAGCCCCCGAGACACGCACTTACTGCACATGTACGACCCCAGAGCGCGGAAAATGACGACGACAGCCAAGAGTCTAGCGACACTGAGAAGGAAGACGAAGACGACAGTGATTTCGAATGTCCAGAAGATGAGGATAAGGATACAAAGAAAAGTACCAAGGCTGCAACCGAGAAACCCTCTCAAGGGCGACCCCCGCCGGCAAAAAACGCTCGTGAGTTCATTGCTAGGCTTCACAAGAAACAAGATGGGGCGGCTCAACAGAAGCAAAAGAGCGGACACAAACAAGGCAAACGAAAGGGGGGGACTGCCAGTGGAAATCCATTCAAACGACCGAAAACTACAAATGTTAGCTCCGAGTCGGATCTATTTGTCCATCTCCCACAAGGCATAGCGGGTGGATTTGTTGATGCTGAGCCGCTCGCCCCGGCAATGCCCGATATTGATGCCAGTACGCACCGAAAGCAGTTTGCGAAACTAAGAGACATGATTCCAAAAGATGCAGACACGCGTCGAACTCGGACGCAGAGACGGGATCTAAAGGAAGCAGCGAGGTTGTTTGGGTACAAGAAAGTGAAGGCAATTGACGGGAAGTGGTTGCTGAAGGGGATGGAAACCGCGCTCCACGGGCATCAAATAACCGCGGCAGCTTGGATGGTGAAAAGAGAATGCGCAAGAGCCGGCCCTTTTGGAGGGCTGATTGCCGATGAAATGGGCATGGGTAAAACCATAACGAGCCTGGCTTGCGTCGTAGGGAACCCCCCAGAAGCTGAGGATTTGACGACTTATATCTCGGGTACATTGGTCATTGTCCCGAGCAAAATCATTGCAGACCAGTGGATGAAAGAGGTCAAGAAGCATTGCAGTGACAGCGTCAGAGGTCTTGTCTCGTTTTATTACTTCAAAGCCAGCTCACTGTCAGCCGCAATATGCGGTAGCCTAAAGATGGTGTAAGTCATCCATCGGGGCGAGACAAGAACTATACTCTAGCTTTACTGTACCTATGCTAACTGGCATCAAGGATTACGACAACGAAGGAAGTCAAAGACTATTTCCAAAGGCATAAGAAAGACAAGCTGGATCAAGAAGAAATACTTGGTTTGAATTGGTACAGAATTATATTAGACGAGGCGCACAGCATCAAGAACTTGAAGAGTCTCAGTAAGGCTTCGTTTTCATGTATACGCACGCGCGAATGTTAACACCCGCACAGCCAAGCAATCTATGTGTACTTTACGTGCGAAACACCGCTGGGCCCTGACTGGAACACCACTCTCGAACGCTGCCGATGGTAAGGCAAATCCAGTCTGCTCTGTCGGAGAGTTCGAATCACTAAGTATGTCATCAGAAATGATACCGTATCTGCAGTTCATCGGACTCAAAATAGAAGAAGCCGGCAAGAAGGCTTTTCGCAGGGAGTACATGGACCAGGTGAAGAGAAGCGCTCACCCAGCCCTTCCGGGAATACTAACATGGTGTACCTTTAGAATAAGGCAAATGCAAAACTTGAGGCACTCATTTCTACTTTTATGTACCGAAGGTGAGAGACTTGATTGTTTGTGCGTGCGATATACACTAACAAATTGTCAGAACTAAACGTGACACGTTCCTCAGTCACCAAATCCTCCCTATTCCCGGCTGCGAGACACACAATATCTGGGTTCCACTGGCAGATGAAGAGCAAGCCATCTATATGTATGGTTCAATTCTGTCTCAGTTTCGTTGAGAAGTTAACCGACTAATCTACTAGATTTGTGAGAGAGTTGTGCTCAAGCTTCCCCGAGGGACAAGGCGAGACCGAAATGCCCCCATCGGCAGGTAGTAGCAAGACTGAACAGGAAGAAGAGAAGCGAAAAAGAAAGAGTGTGGACATGAGACGTCTGATTTCACATCCATACAACATTGAGAGACTGTTACACCAGCTGGAGGAGGAATGCCAAATCCAGGACCTTCGCAGCAGGATACAAGCCGTTGGGGGCCGCCAAACAATTCTTCAACAGATTCTCTCTGAAAGTGACGCAAAGTTAAGTCTTATGCGCTATCAATCGGGGCTTGACCAGATGGGAAAATTCAACAAGGCCACGTTCGGAGGTCTCTTTGAGTTCGACGAACACCTTGCAGCCATTCAGACAGAACTGCGCATCAGGGACAGTTGGTGCATCAAGTGCCTGGCATCCAACCCGACAATGCCAAGGAGAATACCGGAGGTACAGTGAGCCTTGGAACTAGTCGAGTCGCCCAAAAAGCATGTGCTAACGATTCAGTGCAACCACATCTACTGTGGCTCTTGTTTCATGGAAGTGATGCAATCCGAAATTCCCCTCGGGACAGACGCCGCAAGTTCCTACGTAAGTCAAGCATGTCAGAAAAAGCTGTGGATTGCATCTTATTTTGAAACAGAGGTGTGTTGCTAGCAAATGTACTGCATCGGTACATCGTGCTCGAAATGAACGTACGATGTCGTCCATCGTAATTTCGGCACTAGCAATTAAGGATTATCGTCCCCCGGATACCGATGACAACGGGGTCACTCTATTCCGAGAAAGGGACCAAATTGGCTTCTTCATCTTTAGCTCCGTCCTGCAAGATTCTTCAATGGTGCCAAGCTCTCGATTGACGACTGCAATGACTGTATTACTGAGCTGGCAATCCGACTTCCCCGAGGACAAGATCATCGGTAACACGGTCCCCGAGCATGCATCACAAGACGAAACATGGCACTGATACCCTCGAAAATAGTGTTTATCGAAAACGTCATTACGGCCAAAGTGCTCGGGAGTATGCTCAAGCATGCCCAGATCGGGTTCGTGTACTATTTCGGACACATGAATTGCAAGAACAAGACCAGAGCTATTCAGGCCTTCAACAATTCTGCAAGCACAAAGGTTTTTGTAGGTCACAACTCTTGCCGATTCGGACTGCTTCTCCTGATGCTAACACCCAGCAACGTAGCTCGCGGGCATCAAGTCCGGCGGACAATCACTCAATCTTACCTGCGCCAATCGAATCATCATCGTCGACCCCTGGTGGAACACAACGACTGAGCTTCAGGCGGCAGGTCGCACCAGCCGCATCGGACAGACGAAGAAATGCTACGTCGTCCGCATTTTCACATCAGCAGCGACGGATGCCCGGGTTTCCGCGCTCCAGAAGGTGAAGAGCGAGGAGGTAGACCATGCCCTGCAGGACGATGGCCACACGCCAAAGTTGCTAAACTACAAGGATAGCATGGAGCTCTTCGAAAAGACTCGAGGGGATACGGAGTAGAAGATCTGATTGTGGTCGCGGCATGGTCAAAGTGTCGCATAGGATATAAGGAGCGTGGCGTGACACAAACCAAGGTCGCACGAAACGTATACTCAGGACTAGCTAGGAGGTGACTACAAGTCGAACCAACTGGGAGAACATGGCTCACAAGTTCGTAGCGATCACTGGCTCAATAAAATTTCACTCTAGACCGTCGAGAATCCCCATCAATCTGAGCAATGTCACGGTTAAAAACACCATCGTTGACCATACTTTGACAAGGTGCTGATGGCGTCGCCCTATTGATCCAGATACAACACCGAGCGAAACGTGTTGCCTACACATGACGGAGGCGTATTGCCTACACATGAAGGAGGCGTATTGCCTACACATGACGGAGGCGTATGGACTCAAGATGGGGTATTTCAAGGGTGTTGTTGCCCGACGCTCATGTTGGTATTCAAGTCATTCGTCATGTATCGTCATGTCAACCCTCCCAAATCCTAAACTCCACATGCGCAACAAACTCCACATGCCCAACTTCTATACAATCAATTCAACTCCGTCACATAACCAATTTGTCTCCTCGGATCGTTGATACTGCCACCTGGTCCATCAGCCAATCTCTTGGCCAACTTCTCCTGGCTCTCCACCAGCTTCTTCTGCGCCTCCAAACGTCCCTTTATCCTCACATCGGCACTCTTATCAATCTTTTCAACCTCTTGCCTCTCACTGATTCTAATCGAACTCTGTGCCCGCGCATTATTTACTCTCTCCGTGTTCAGCCTCGTCTCCCACTCTAGCGCCTTCCTCTGCCTTGCCTCTTCGGCCTCCAGCTCTGAAGCAGCAAGCGCCCTACTATGTGAGATGGATGATTCCGCAAGTGAATGATGCTCTTGCAGTCTGCGTGTATGGGCAGCACTGGCTAGTGATTCTTCTAGTTGGGCTCTCGATCGTACCGCCGCTACATCTTCGTTGTGTAGCTTGCGACGGCGCAGGTCCTCCATTTCCGCCTTTTGGGCGAGGATTTGCTGCTCAACAGAGGCGATTTCCCGCTTCCGAGCCATAGATGCGGAAAAGTCTTCTGTTTCTTCTGCGAGACGTTCGAGACGGGCTTTGCGGGCGCGTTCCTGGACAGCCATGTCTTCAGGGAGTCCAACCGCGTCAGGTGGCTGTGCTCCAGAAATGGCGTAGTAGACATCGTTGGCGCGGTTGGCCTTGAGGATCTTGAGAAGGGTATCGGATAAGTCCGTTTGTGGGAGAAATTTCTTGATATACATGGTGGGGGAGTATGTGTATCCTTCGCGGGTGTAAAAGTTGAAGGGCTTGTTGATGAGCTTCCACATGCCTGATTTGAGGAAACATCGTGTCGTGACAACGGGGTCAGACGCTTCAAAACACAACTGCAAGAGAGTCATGTCGTTCGCTTTTATCGATAGATCCGATTTATTGTCGATAAGGAATGTCATGACTTTTTGCATGGTGCGTTCGTGATCGGCGCTCATTTCACCTTTATCTGACCCATGCAGACATAGTTCCGCGAGAGCACTGCGTCCCTCGTGCAAAGGGCTGGGGAAATCAGGATCATGGCCAGACTGGACGAGGATCTTGACAGCAGGCAAGTTGAGGTCACGAGCGGCGTTGTGAAGGGAGCCATCGTCCCTAGCTGGGTCAGCGGCGAGGAGGAGTGGCAGGATCTGTGCCGATATATGGCCTCCCATGTCGGTGGCCATGGATAACGGGGTTCTTCCCAAGTAGTCTAGGCTGTCGACTTCTGCACCTTGAAGGAGAAGGATCTTGGCGAGGTCAGGTCGTCGGGTCTGAATTGCAAGCATGAGCGGTGTGGTACGAGATAGGCTTGTCTCCGCATTTACTTTGGCTACATATGCTCATTGTCAGTCACAAGGGTGTCGTTGTTTGCTGTGTAGGGTCCTCCTTACCGCCACGAGCAAGCAACAGCTCGATCACAGAGGTGCTGACTCGCTTCTAGGGTTGTGAAATAGCCCATGTCAGAAGTGTCATGACCTCTTCCTCTTCGATATCAGAATGAATCTTGTACGTAGTAGCTTGATCATAGTAGAGACCTGCATCGAGCAAAGTTTCGAGAATAATAGTTGACCTCGGATATTGCGAAATAGCTCGTACAAGAACGGGCTCCGACCCGTGCTGCCAGCCCGAAACATCAATTCTGACATCCTCGTCACTGTACTCCGCAAACATTTTAAATAATTCAAGCACGTGATCTTGTGATAATGCCGTATCAAAGATGCACTGAAACGCCAGTGACAATGTCGCAATAGTTGGTCGACATTCTAGAAGCTGCTTTGTCCATGAAACGTTTGCTTTTGAGGCCGCTTGTTGAAGTGGCTCGCCGTCGTGGTAATTCACGTCTGCCCCGTGCTTGATCAGCAACGTCACAAAATGGTTCGCTAATATCTCAGTATCAACTGAAGAGTTCTTCATTACAAGAACTAATGCAACGCTCAGGGATTCGCCGTGGGCCCCCTTGTCCAGCAGGATTTTGGCCGTCTCGTACCCACGGTCGGTGAACCACTTGGCAAAGGTCTCACTAGTGAATGCGTGATTGAAAGCACGGCCTATATCTTCTTGTGGCAGGTTCTTTTCTAGGAGCAGTGCCAGGGACGATGAAGCCGAGTTTTTCGCTGCATCCACAAAGGTTTTGTAACCATTGGCCGCTGGTGATGCGCCGTGATTGAGCAAGAGTCTGACAAGCCGGTCCTCGGGATCATCTTCATTAATTGCTTCATTCAGTGCGATGTGCATGTCGTCTGTGGGCTGCAAGCCTGCGTTCACGAGATTATTAACAACTTTGAATCGGCTGTCACGACCTAGGTTCCAGCACGCTTTGAGCGATCTTGATAGTGTGGCCTGAGAAGCCTTTTTCTGTGACACGGTTAGCAAAGGCAGCGTCATGATCAGAAACATGCCTACATGCCTGGTTGCTCCCTTCTTCCAAAAGACCTAGAAGCAATTCTAGACTGCCAATGAAGGCGCTTCTGGTGGCCGCAACAACACACTCACCATTATCAAAGTTCGGGTCCGCGCCAGCAATGAGCAGCACTCGCAATAGCGCTTGCCCGTCCTCGCCATATCGAGCCGCAGGCTGGAGTTGAGCATCCACCAAGTCGCCCGACAAATCCTTCTTTAGCAACTGTTCAAGGACGACAGCGCGCTTGCCTAGATCCCCAAGCTCTGTGGCAGCCTGAAAAGCAGCATCTAGCGTACTCTTTTCCACGGGCCCATCTTGTTTCAAGAGCACACTTAAAACGTCGGCCGAACCTCCACGACAGGCCTCCACAATAGCTTGACCGTTGTTCGTTGCGATGCTCGCGCCGTGAGACATGAGCAAGTCTCCGAGTTTAACATCCCCGTCCCTGGCTGCTACCAATAGAGCACTTGATGCTGTGGCGGTTGACACCCCAAGTGTCAACAGACCCTTACACATGTCATGTCTTGCTGTTTGGTTTTTAGCCTTCATGGCCTTGGCAAGCATGATACTTCGGGTTTCCAGAGAAGACTGTGACTTTGACAGCAGCAGATCCATAGTCTCCGGTAGTTCCTTTGAGATTGATAGTGACAGCGCCTCACCGTTTGACGTATCGGCAGCGGCCACCAAAGTGTTCTGCAGCGATGCATCCTTGGGATAAATCGTGATGGCATGAATCAAAGCTCTGTTGACCTCGAGAGGATGGGCACCAGCGTTCACAAGTTGTTTAGTGAGCGTCAATCTCTTCATAGGGTCAGTGATTCGAAGTGCATGTGGAAGCGCTGCACCCAATGCAGCAGCAGAAGGGGGTGTTTTGGATTCCAATACCATGTCGGAAATTTTGACGTTTGCACCAGCGATGGCATGGCAAAGGGCTGCAGCTTCGCAGGCATTGGGATCTGCTCCACTGTCTAGCAGAATCTTCAATGTCGACAATGACGCCTTGTCATTGTTCATCTGCAGTAATAAATGGACTTCGTGTACTAACGCCCGGCTCAAGTCTTCCTTCTGCTTTGACTTGGACAGAATGGCACGCAGCTTCCAAGCCTTGGTGTCCGTAGGTGGAAGCGGAGCTAATTCATTGAATGCACAGGTCACCGTTGCTGCGGATGGTCTGCTGTATGCAAAGACCATATCCAGGACCTTCGGATCTGGATTCGAAACAGCCGTTTTGGCTATTGCACCTTCGAGCAGATTAACGTCAGCGCCTCCTTTTTGCAGTAACAATCGTAACAGGGACATGTCGACAGGCTTCTCGCAAAGGGTTTGCAACAGTGCGGTGGCAATTTGCTGAGTCCCGATTGCAGCACCCGCGTCAATCAGCATTGACGTCATCTCAAAACGCTCCCTGTGGTCTGACACTTCCGTGACATCCATAACACGAGAAGCGGCGGTTTGCGGCGATGCTTTCTGCAAAAGTGACCCCAAAAGACTGATATCCTTTTGTTTAATAAGAGCCGCGAGTCCTGAGCCGTGACCAAAGTTGATGTCGGCATTGTGCTCCAACAGCAGCTTGATAAAGGAGTTGTCTCGTTGTGAAGCATCTTCACTAATTGCATCATGCAAAGCTGCGTGGAGAAAAGGGCCGGGTAATGGTCTCTTCAAAAATAATTGAGCGATTCGATAGCGGTCTTTAGGCGACAACTTCTTCGTCATGGGGAAGACAATCGACAAGGTTTCAGCTGTAGGCTGGACTGAAAGAATCTTATCCGTCATAGGCGCGTCGGCACGTAACACTGCGGTTCGCAAGGCTTGGCCAGATTGATGGTCCACGGAGGCTGCTGAATGGTGTGGTCTCCCGTTTGAGAGTCGGGTATAATCCGAATCGTCCGGGGTGACGGGAGCGGTCTCTGGATCAACTGGGTTTAGCAACAAGCCAGCGGATTTTAGGTCGCCCGCTTCAGCCGCGTCGATGAGCATGTCGTCTAATGCGGTTCCGTTTGCGCCTTTCCGCAAGAGCAGACCAAGCACCGTGGCTCGAGTTTCAAACGGCGCATGCTTCGCAATCAGCGGCACACAACTGGAGGCCAAAGCAGGGCTTAACTTGGCCGAATCGGTCAGCAGAGAGGTCACCAGGTCCAGTTCACCACGAGCAATCGCCGTCTTAAGCACGATAGCATCTTTGTATTCTATCGATGCTCCGTACCTGGACAATAGATTTGCCATGTCGTAGAACTGTGTTTCGCATGCGCTCTCCAGTGCCTGTGACAACACGTCGCCCTGCGCGCCTGCGCAAAGAAGCAACTCCGCCATGGCAAGTTTCGTCGCTGGGATGATGGATGGATGCTGGTAAAGCATCTGGAACGCTTCATCTAGCCCAGGACCATACGGTGGGATATTGCCCATGATTATCGCTAGAGCGATATCTTGTCGTCCTAGGGCTATAGCCGACTTCAAGGCTTGGGCCTCGTTGTGGTTGCCGTCCGCTGTCGACCTGCTAAGATGCAGCACAGTTCCCAGACAAGCTGATCGTGCTGCATCACACATACAGGCTGATATCCACGCCGTGTTCGGTCGGCTTTCCGAACGCAATAATAACCCGATCATGTGCGCCTGGCTCTGGACGGCACAAGCTTGACGAAAAGCGTCCTGGCCCTCAGGGGTCTGTGAAGCGCGGGCTCCATATTTTAATAGCAACTCAGCAATTCGTATGTTTCCAGATCGAATAGCCGGAGCAAGCGCCTGGTCGATAGAGAATCCGTCAGCGTGGGGGAGTAAGACCTGCAACATGTCATACTGATTGCCTTCGACAGCAAGCTTTAAGAATTTCGAGCGATTAACAAAGGTATCGACGCTTTTTTTCCGGTTCAGGATACTGCTTTTTTGCTTTGTTTGATTTCCACTCAACACGACGCCTGCCGCAGATAGCTTCGATATCAGCGCCTCTGCGACGCCGGGTGACCCCGAGTTGGCTATCCACACCGAGAGCACCTCAAGCACCTCGTGGGGATCCCAGGTTTTGCCTTTCTTCAAATTGTTGGAGGAAAATGCCTTGCTCAAAGTGCTTTGGCGCCGAAGCTGCGAGAGCTCAGACGCTCGTCGTTGCATGAGGCCCTCGGCTATTTCGTCATCTTTTGGTGTCCAAAAGGAGGGCGAGTTCTGTGGTCTCGCGAGAGGTGCCGTGGCCGGCGGCAGGTCAACTGCCCATTCTTGCGAGAGCTGGATAATGCGCCGCTGACAATCGTTTGGCGTTGGAAATGGCATTGCGCGCGTGAGGACTGCATTGGATGTAGCTTCAAATGTGCCGAGTCGACCATGAAAAGCTGGGAGATGTCGGATTCAAAAAGGGAAGGAGAAAGGGCTTGGCATATCTTCCTAGGTACCTACTACGGTACTTAGGTATTACCACCTTGGCAGTTGGGCCGGTAATCGTGAGAGACAATGCGAGTCTACGGAGTAATCTTGATAGGTACCAGGCGATGAAGAGCCTTTTGACAGCAGCTGGCTTAAGTACCTAGTACCTATCGCACAGCTGTATCCCACGACCGAGGCTAGATGCATAAGATGACGCCCACTTGTGCCGTTATGAATTTGTGCTGCAGCCACCCTGCAAAGTGGGCACCCTCCCTGCCACAATTCCGCCTCGCGCTCGCTTTCGGTTTCACCTTCGCGTGTCGTCCACAACGAGTCAAGGACCTTCAGACATCATATAACTACTCCGTATTATACCAAGAAACGCACGAGGACTGCTAATTTTGGACATGCCTCGCCGAGTCGCGCCACATCGAGTCGATCTGGACTACCTTGGTATTTTGCTGCGGACATTCAGCCAGAAACTTCATCAGACAACAACTGCCGCGACGACGCCAACTCTTTCCAGCTCCACACCATCCCGAGCTACACACTTCTTATCCTTGTCTTTGCGCATTGAATCATCCAAAGACCAGTATTCTCTTGCGCCAAAGCACCGAGAGCTGATGGCAAGATCGTTCATTGGTGGTTTTAGTGAGGTGCTGTCGCGGCCTCCATGCACAGCCTCCAAAACCCGCCCCATCGGCGCCCTCCAGCAAACCTCTCGCCATTGCTTCGCAAATTCTGTTTTTAATAGAACATGGCGCAGACTCATCCAGCGAATCCGAGTTATTGCCGAGTGCCGATCTTCGCTCGGCATAGGAGTGAGAAACCCAACCTAGTACATGTATCGCCTAACTTTGTTACCCGTTTGAAATGCAAATCGCTACCAGGTTTGACGTGCCATGTCTTACATCGATAAAGGCCTGCAAAAGAGAAAGGTACAAAGAAACTCCGGTCGCTGGTGCTACGATGCTGTGGCTTGTGCTCCATGGAGGTGGAAACCATGGCGTCAACGCAACGGGATTGCGAGCCAAACAGCCTACTCGTCTTTCTAGCTCCGCCTCAGATGCTCACCTTCGCCGAGACAAGTGCTCCTTTCCAGTGCCTGTTTCATGTCTCATAGAGCTATGAAAATTGACCCGCACACCGGACTCCCAACTTCCTTGGTCATCAGTGATGGATGACATCAACAGCAACGCCGCCACCAACTCGGAAGCTCACTTCCCCAGCTTCATCAAAAAGGTCTACCAGCTCTGAACTACCTCACCATGTTCGACGGGCTCATCACCTTCTCCATCAGTACTTCAGCCGATCCCCCCGTCACCCTCAAAGGTCTTCAAACGTCGCCGGAATCAGCCCTTCCCCCACTCCTCCTCCTCCATGGTTTCCCGCAAACCCGTCACATATGGCACCGCATCGCCCCTCAGCTCACCACCACATACAACCTCATCATCCCTGACCTTCGCGGCTATGGCGAATCGTCCAAACCGTCCTCCATAGCGGCCTACGCCAAGTCCGCCATGGCAAAGGACATGATAGCCCTCATGAACCAACTCAACCACCAGACATTCTTCGTGTGCGCACACGATCGCGGCGCCAGGGTCGCCCACAAGCTACTCGTCGATTATCCTAGCCACGTACGCAGAGCTATCCTCCTCGACATTTGCCCCACGCTCTCCATGTACGAAGCCACCACTCAATATTTCGCGACTGCGTATTTCCACTGGTTCTTCTTGATCCAGCCCGCGCCGCTACCGGAGGCGCTGATATCCGCTACACCGCGCAGGTTTGCAGAGCTGTACATGGGTGGTAGGAATGGGAGCCGACCGGACATCTTTGACGAGGCGTGCTATGAGGAGTACGTGAAGCTGTTCGAGGATGAGGACACGGTGCATGCCATGTGCAATGACTATAGGGCTGCTGCGACATTGGACTTGGATGAGCAGAAGGCGGATTTAAAAGAGGGAAGGTTGATCAAGTCTCCCGTGAGGATAATTTGGGCGAAAAGGGGCATTGTAGGGAAATGCTTTGATGCGACGGCGGAGTGGCGCAAGGTTGCGGATGAGGGAGTCGTGGTGGAGGGCTATGGTGTCGATAGCGGGCACTACATCCCAGAGGAGGCGCCTTACGAAGTGGCCAAGGCGATCCGGGAGTTTTTCGTCTAGGTGACTGTGAGAAACCACAGCGTCTTCAAAGGTTCTGCCAGGCGATATGTTGGTCTTGCAACCTCGGATCTGGTGAGTGTGCAGAGTGTGCAGAGTCCAGACATACAAGAGCAACGAACGGAGGCGCATCGAGCAGCAAACTGATTTGACTACACGCCACCGCTGCTGACTCCCAGGCCGAATCGCCAGCAAAAAGAAAAAGCGCTGCCAATCAAGGCGTTAACTATCCATCGCCAGTATCATGAGCTGCATTGTCCTTCCAAGCAGTACCTAGGTAAGTACCAAGTAGTAGCCTCCAGGTCCCGAGTATTTGCCCACCTGGCTACCGTCGGAAATCGAGCTTGGCTTACCAATGTCCACGGCTCGGCGAAACTAACTTGGGTTTCCTCGAGGTCCCCTCATGCAAAGCATCTGGACGTGCAGGGTATATAATCGACACCCACCGCCAATCCGCGAACGAATTAACTTTCATGCCGCTTCACACCCTGAATAGACCCCGCCTCGTCCATTGCTTCTCCCATCATCATAGCAATTAGCCGGGCCTCGGATCCGCAGCGGGCCGTCAAACCCCCGCCATCATCACGTCAACCCAGGCGTCGACTCATACCCACCATCACCATCGCCGGCGACTATCATCCTTCCTGCCTCACCCATCCGCGCCGAAAACCTGCCCATACTCCCAAGCCCAGCGTGCTCCGGAACCGCCCACCATGGCTCCCATCCCAACCACCATGAAGGCCGTGGAAATCTCCAAAACCGGCGGCATCGACGTCCTCGACTACAAGGACGTGCCGGTGCCCACCCCCAAAGAGGGCCAGGTCCTCGTCAGGAACGAATTCGCAGGCGTAAACTTCATCGACACCTACTTCCGCAGCGGCCTCTACAAGCTCAGCCTGCCCGCCGTCCTCGGCAACGAGGCCGCCGGCGAGGTCGTCTCCCACCACAAGGACGTGACGGGCTTCCCGCCCGGCACCAAAGTCGTCTACATGGGCTCCCAGGCCTACGCGCAGTACACAGCCGTCCCGGCATCCAGCGTCATCGCCCTCCCGGCCGGTCTGACGACGGAGCAAGCCGCCGCCGTGTTCCTGCAAGGCCTCACGGCGTGGACCTTCATCCGGGAAGCCGCCGACGTGCAGCCCGGCCAGTGGACGCTGGTGCACGCCGCCGCCGGCGGTGTCGGCCAGCTGCTCGTCCAGATGCTCAAGAGCGTCGGCGCAAAGGTCATTGCCGCCGCGAGCACGCAGGAGAAGCTGGACCTGGCCCGGACGCTCGGCGCCCAGTGGACAGTCAACTCCAACGACGACGTGGCCGCCAGGGTGGAGCAGATCACGGGCGGGCACGGCGTGGACGCCATCTTTGACGGCGTCGGCGCCGCCACGTTTGACGCCGACTTGCGCATGATCGCCTTGAAGGGGAACCTCGTGTCCTTTGGCAACGCGGTAAGTGGGAGCCTTCCCGCAGGCCCGCGGGCTGGGACTCTCTCGCTCGGCCTTTGCTTGATGGGAATGGCTAACGTGTGCATGTATGTGTGTGACTTGGGTAGTCGGGCCCGGTTCCCGATTTCAGCATCCTTCGACTCGCGGACAAAAATGTCAGGCTGGTGCGGCCAAAGGTCTACGGCTACGTCTCCGAGAGAAAGGACTTGGAGAAGTATTCCGCCGAGCTGTTGGACATGGTGGCCTCCGGCCAGGTCAAGATTGCCATTCATGACGTTTACCCCTTGAAGGAAGCGGGGCGTGCTCACTCTGATCTTGTGAGTCGAAAGACCAAGGGCAAGCTTCTCCTAAGTGTCGAGTGAGAGAACTGGGTGCCAAGGTAAGAGGGAAAACGACACAAAAATCACGAGGAGCCGTGTATCAACCGAATTGGAACTTTTACTTCAATTTTACACATCATGTCCAGCTTACATGCGGTCTCAAACTGGGGTCATCTATCGTGAGGATATCCGTCTTGTAATCCCATCCATTTCCTCATTTTATCCAAAAGACGCTTCAAGAAGGACAAGATGTCTTGATGGCAGCCAGCAGCTCGGCCGGGGGCTGCTGACGATACCCCTCAGGGTTGTTCTTGACCCACCTCCATAGATCCTCGCATGCCTTCTCCATACCAAGCTCCGTTTTCCAGTTGAGCTCCTTGTTGGCGAGGGTTGGGTTGGCCGTGAGATCGAGGACATCGCCCTGTCGGCGGGCGACAATCTCGTGCTCTAGCTGTTTGCCGCTGTCTGGCCCAAATACCACGGCGCTGAATGCCTTGATCATTTCGAAGACAGTACTGCCTCTGCCAGAGCCCAGGTTCCACTCTTTGACACCGGGCTTGTTTTCGCGGAGGTACTTGAGGGCAGCAAGATGGCCGCGGGCGAGGTCGATGACGTGGATGTAGTCGCGGATGGCGGTGCCGTCACGGGACGGATAGTCTAGATATTATCAGTGGGAGAGTTTGCGGTGCGGCTTTGCAGTGCATGCTTCACAACGTACCATCGCCAAAGACGAGAAGCTTCTCGCGTTTGCCTGTGGCGACCTGGCCCAGAAGCGGCAGCAGGTTGTACGGAACACCCTGGGGATCCTCGCCCATGATACCGCTGGGGTGGGCGCCGCAAGGGTTAAAGTATCGCAGCAAGGCGCCGTTCCACTGCTCAAAAGGCTTTCCGGCCTTCTTTAGGTTGCTCCTCTGCGCATTGACGCAGTCCTTGACGACATCCTCGATCATAGACTTGGTGCGGCCATAGGTGTTGGTAGGGCCGATCGGGCAGTGCTCGGGAATGGGAATCATGTTGGGGAATCGGGTAGCGTCGCCGTAGACGGTAGCCGACGAAGAAAAGACAATGTTGGTGACGTTGTTCCGCTCCATGGAGCGGAGAAGGGCAATGCTGCCGCCGACATTGACACGGTAGTACTCGAGTGGGATCTCGCCAGACTCGCCGACAGCCTGGAGTTGGTCAGTTGTTTGCCCCGAGAACGCAAAGCGGCTGGGTGCCATTTGGCGCCGGAAGTAGCGTTTACCTTGAGAGCAGCAAAGTGAATGACGCTGTCAATGGAAGGGTGCTTGGCGAAGACGTCGTCGAGGGCCTTTTCATTGGTGATGTCAACCTTGTAGAGCTCGGGGCGGCGGCCGCAGAGCTTTTCGATGCGGTCAATGACGACCTCGGAGGAGTTGTACAGGTTGTCGACGATGACGACATCATAGCCGTTCTCGAGCAAGGTCAAGGTGGTGAAGGAGCCAATGTAGCCGGTGCCACTGCAGGGTGCGAAAAAACAGTATCAAGTTAGCTGACCGGTCTTGAATCGAGGCGGATGCCGTGGGCATCCTAGGTCAAGGGCGGCCCTGGTGGTCGTGACTTGACGACGGTTCCCCTGGGCGGGCTCGGGCAGCCAAAATGTTGGCGATTTCGGGCTGACGTGGCTTACCCGGTGACGAGGACAGTTCCGACAGGCATCGTGACAGATTTGACGGCTGGGAGAACGGTTGAACGGAGAGAGCTCTGTCGACCCTCGACAAAAGTCGGGAGCGGCTCTGCGGGTGCGGATATCTGACGAGAAAGTCCAGTGAGGGGCAGCACCGGGGAATTGATGCGGGTGCGGCACAGGTGGAGTGAAGAGGGAGACGACAAGAGTGGGGATTCAGAAGGCCAAAGCAAGTGCTCGGGGAGTGCACCTTGGATGAAAGCGTCGAAGAACGACGGGATGAAAAGATGTGGTGCAAAATGAAGCTGATCTTCTGGTTACTTATAAAGGAGACGGGGAGACGGGAGACGGGAGACGGGAGGCTGCAGTGTCTATCAAACAAACCCATGGCACCTCGCAAAACCAAAACGGTCATTTGTTGAGGTGACAAGCAAATGGCGAGCGCCACACGTGGGCGGACGGTGGGCCCACCGCTACCCTTGCGGCAAAGAGCAGGACAACCATTGAATAAAAACGACAACGGTGCCTGGGAGTGCGGAGAGCTGCTGCAAGCCTTCCAAGCGATTCCCAGGCCTCCTTGTGTGATAGCGCCGTCTCGCCCTGGCCTGGCCCCTGAGTAACATCGCGGTTCGTGTTCGCGGCTGAGCATTTATTGGCTCCGCCGGACGCCAAATGCCTGAGCACGGAGTACCAGCACTTTGAGTACGTAAGTACTTCAGCTCCTCGACTAGCCGAGCTGTCAATGGCTTTTATTACCCCCACCCCACATTCAAAGGCTTCGCATAGCTCTCACGACCAGCAATACAACATCGAGTCATGAGTATATCAATCACCAGTACTCCGTACGAGGACATCGTGTGCATGAGCCAAGTTATGTGACACAACATCGCAGCCCACGTGACTGTGCATGTATCCCATCACTTTGCTTCTATCTGTATCACGTGATCTCACGCCGCATCGTGCTCTGTATGCGCCGGATAAGCTTCGGGCGCGACACGCCGCTAGTCTGGAGGCGCGTTTAGAGCAACAGCCGCCGTCAACGAAAACAACGGCGACAACCCTGCAACACCAAATTCGCAACGGCAAAAACATCAATTTATATGCTTTTTAGCCTTTTCATGACCCCAAGTTGCCGTCCAAATCATTGGTTCTCTGCCTAGAGGACAGACTGCGGCAAATTCGCCCCTTCTTGGTCTACTCGCTCCGAGTCCTGTGAACCCTGCCTCAGCTCCTCGGCGCCATGTTCATGGGTAACGGAGCCTCACAGCAACATGCCCTTTGTTGAAGAGAACCCCTGCAAGGATCGGGTCTTCAAACGATTGAATTCTCATCATCCCGCCATCAAACAAGGCATCTGTCGAAGCCATTGCTCTTGCATGGCACGGGCTTTGGCTGCGTTGCTATGTTGAGTTCCCGGCGAGCTGTGCCGACTTGATTGACTCTCGACCTCGAGCCTCAACATCAGCTCACTTGACTGCCATCTCATGAACGCCATACACGTCGTACATCTGGAAATTCTCGGAACCTCACCCATCGCTTCTTAGCCGTCTTTTCTCTCCAGCCTCAGTTCCACTGAACATCACCACTGCGACGGTTATCATTGCTCCGCATCTGACTCCAAATGGCCCCTCGTCCAGTTCGTAGACGGCCGACGCGGTTCTCCGTCAGAGAACCCGACACACCATCAAATTCAAACCCGCTCACCTTTCAAAAACCAAACCTCCCCCCGCTTCAGGGAACCCCGAGCTCCAGAAGACAGTATTCGTACGGCGCGGAGGTTGAGCCCATGCCGTCACGACCTGGTCATGGTCTTTCAAGAAACCAAGCTCGAGATATTGGCAGTGCGGTCAGAAACGTGCTCAAGGCACCCGGCGTGAATGATGAAGAAGAAGACCACCACCAAGACCGGCAGGAAAAGACTCAAAAGCCGCAAGGTCCGAAACTTGCCCAGCCAGAACTCGATGAATTGGCCGGGAACCAACTGTCCCAATCACAGCATCTGCCTTCCTGTGAGGAAATCCTGCCTCGATAGAGCTACGTGATACTAACGCTTTGTAGATCTCTCTGGTAATCCCGTCACGGGACTAGCGACACGCCCTCTGCTGTCGCTGAGGAACCCCAGGCCTGATGGTAGTGATGGCGACGATGCGCGAAGCTTTGGCATTGAAAGTGATTTCTATGGTGATGCAACGATAACTTCGACGCCTAGAGCCCCACCACCTCAACGGCCAGAGCTGAGCGATGAACTGTCAATAGCCTCTGCCCCTGCAAACGGGAGACTCTCACATTCAGTAGTGAACAAACTTCCTGCTGTAATCAGTGAAGACGAAGAAGTAGACCTCGTCAAACAGCCACAGGCCGCCTACAAGGGGCCAGCGAAGATAGTGGGACCATCGCCATTGCGCGCACCACCTCGCCGGCCACCGCAGCTGCCTGCTCAACAACCACGATTTGAACAAGAAGAGGAGGAAGAAGATGAAGAAGAAGAGGATGAGGAAAATGAGCAGGGCACTGACGCTACCGACGAGCACCAAGAGGGAAACGAAGAAGACGATCTTGTTGAACATCAGGGACCTAGACCAATTGCCCAGACAAACACCCCAGCTCCTGGACGCTCACAGCCAGAGCTACGAGACCATATACAGAGGACGCGGATGGGTGGACCGTCGCTGGCACAGGCACAGCCAAAGCCTATACCCAGATTGCAACCTCCAAATACCAGCGCAAGTACGCTTAGATCGACCGAGGGCTTGAGGTCGAACCAGGTCCGGCGCTCACAACTGTCCACCAGAGCACAATTAGAACCTCGTCCACGAACCCACCCTGAGCGTCGAGATCAGGGCTCCGAAGAGAACAGCTCGGAAGATGGTCGATGGCTTGACAGAGCGGCTGCAACTACAACAAATCTGTTTGCGCAGGCCAAGTTTCTAGTGAATAGCAGCCCTTTCAGTCTGGGTAGACGATATCCAGGTGACGATAGCGAAAGAGATACGGCCATCCAAAGAGACATCGCCCAGGCCGAAACAGAAGTCGCCCGTGAGAGACTGAGGGAAGAAAACGAGGCTGCTTATCAACGCAGTTACCAGAGATGGTCGTGGCTAAAGTCCTTCTTCACCCCTTTCACAGGCAGGAGGCAAAGCCAGCACGGTAACACCGCCGCTCCGGGCAGCAATCGTCGGAGCATGTTCGCTTTATTACGCTTGTTGAACCCGATGATTTATCTAAGGGCTATTGTATGGTTGATCCAGGCATTACTAGACTGGATAATGCAAGTTGTTCACTTCATTATCCCGGCTGGTGTTTGGGACCAACTATCATCAGTATTTGGGTTTCTGCCGCATATACTGGCGGGAGGACTGGCATTTGTCATGGCATTTGCCTTCGCAACTCAACTAGCTGGATCAACGGACAGCGGCTGGCCCCCCCAGGTCATGGAGGCGGCATTGCGAACGTTTGACGATTTACGATACGGAGTCAGTGGCCTAATCCCAACTGTGACTTGGCCGAAGCGAGACCGCTGGGTAGACCTCGAAAATTTATGGGAAGATGATGACTCATCGAGAAACAAGCTCCAGCACTTTCTTAGTCGCATGGAGGAGGAGTTCCTGACATTAAAACGGTCGGGAAAGATTCATGACGCTTCTCTCAAGAAGTTGGAGAAAATCCTTCCGAGCATTGTCCACATGGATTTGAGAGACGGCAGACCAGTCATTTCAGAGGAGTTTTGGCACGCCTTGCGAGATTTGATTCACGAAGACGGCGGTTTCCTAGCTTTCGACAAGTTTGGGAGCGAGTATGCCGTGTCGTCTGACCGACAGTGGAGCGCCATCACCTCGCGACTGCTTCGCGATCCAGCATTTACAAATAAACTCAACCTGACGGCATCCGGGATTGAAGACAGGTTGAGCCGCAAGATGATCACCTTTTGGGATAAGTGGGTCAAAGACAATGATGACAAGATTGCGCATTTGCTCGGAACAGCAGTGGATCAGATCAAATCGGCTGGATCGCAAAGGGAATTCGAGGACCGCCTGAACAGGATTGTCGGTGAACAGCTTGCTCAGCGGGAGGAGAAGGAGGGCCAGAAAGGCAGGTTCGTCTCTCGAGAAGAATTCACCCGACACCTGACAAACGAAGTCGCCAGTCTGTCGTCCCAGCTCAGGGCAGAGCTTCACGATTTACAACCGCAAATGGAACGCTTGGTGCAACGAGCCATCGATGCTGCCACCCAGGAGCTCACTCACGGCATGAGCCGAGCCGACGTGACGGCCCTCGTCAACAGTCTCATCGACAAGGCCCTCGCCGACATCAACCTCGAGGCCGTGGCTCTCGGCAAAATCCACAGCCACTGGGACAACGACCTCCGCAACCAAGTCAACTACTTTGCTGTGGGAGCCGGCGCCGCAGTCGACCCCCGGCTCACGTCTGCCACCTGGGACCCTCGAGGCGCAGCCATCACCCGCAGACGATACGAGCAGGGTCAGCGTGGGCCGGAAGCCTTCCCGCCCATCGCAGCCCTCGAGCCCTGGCAGGAAGAAGGCGACTGCTGGTGCGCGGCCCGCTCGGTCAACCACCGCGGCAACCCTCACGGGGCAACGCTGTCCGTCCAGCTGCGCCACTCCGTCATCCCGCAGCACATCGTTGTCGAGCACATCCTGCCCGGCGCCACGACCCAGCCCGGCGCTCGGCCGAAGTCCATCGAGGTATGGGCCGAGATTCTCGACCCCGAGGCCCGCGAGCGCATTCTCGACTTTGCATCGGTCTACTTCCCCGACGATAAGAGTGACTGGAACTACACGCCGCCCGACTTCTCGTCGCAATTTGTAAAGATCACCCAGTTTGTGTACAAGGGCACAGAGCTGCACAGGGGTGTGCACGTGCACAGGCTGAACAGCGAGTTGCTTGCTCTGGGAGCGCACACGGACCGCGTGGTTGTAAGAGCCGTCAGCAACTACGGCGCGGCAAACCACACGTGTTTCTACAGGGTGAGGCTGTACGGGTTCAACGTCGATCTGGATCCCCGGGAGGGCGGAAACTCGTACTACTAGGACGGTGTGCCAGCCGCAAGGGGGACGCTCACCGGCGACTGCACGGCGCATTGTCATCCTGCACGGAGTTGGAGGAGTTGCTGCTGCTCACACGGAAGGACAAGGGGCGAATAGCATGGCGAACGGCGCGGGGATTGGATTTCTTCTTCTTCTTTCTTTTTTTTTCCATTTTTCATGCTAGTCCTTGGTGGGAAAGGAAAATACACATACAGTGCCCGGCGTGTAAAAAACAGCTTGGCTAAATATTTCACCATGCATTCACATTCTCTAAACATTGACTTTCAAAAGCTAGGTCAACTTGACGTCAATGGTCCGCCGAGGTGCATGTTCGTCGTTTTGCACAGGGTATATACGGTTCAACCATCCAATAAGCCCGTCGCCAGGGCCTCGAGATCCTCCAATGTCTCTGGCTCCCCTGTAAGCTGCAACGTCTTGCCCTTGTTCGTGCTCTCCGCCTTGACGTCGGCGTCGGCGTCGTCGTCGTCGTCATTCTCAAACCACTTCTTTGCCTTCTTCTTCGGCGGCTCGTCGTCTGCCTGTTCGCCAGCCGTGGGCAACGACCTCAACAGCGCCAGAGGATCCTCTTCATCGGCCGCGCCGGCCAACACGGGTGCCTCACCATCTCCCAGCCCCTCGCGCTGTCTGGCCTTTCGCTTCTCGCGCTTCTCGCGCTTCTTCTGCTTGGCGAGCTGCTTGTCGTCGACATCGGCCGCCTTGACTCTTGCGGACTCGCTCTCCATGAAAGTCTGGCGCTGTTCGTCTGCTGGGCCGGCCCGTTTGAAATCCTCTTCATGTTGAAGCTCGTAAATTTCGTGCGAGTTGCCGTCGTCGTCAAAGACGAGCTTCGTGGGATTGCCCCTGAACTTGAGCATTTTCGTCTTGGACTGAAGAGCCTTTTCGCGACGTTTGGAATCAATGACGTAGGGCTCGTCGCCGCCAAGACCATGGAGCACTTTGGCGTTGGAAACGTGGCCCTTGTCGATTTCGGCGTCGACATCGTGGTCGTTGAGGCGGCGCTTGACGGAGAGGATGTCGTCGTCAGAGCCGGAGTCGTCTCCGCCGTCCACGACGAGTTTAGCATAGTGACTGGAGAGGACGTCCTGGTTTTTTCTCTCAAACATTTTGTCATATTTGGTGCGTACTTCTGGCTTCTTCTTGTCCTTCTTGTCGGTCTTGTCGTATTCGCCGTCCAGGTCCATGTCTGATTCGGATCCGCTGGACATGCCGTCCCTGGGGGCATTTTTAATTTTCTTGATGTCGTCTCCTTTGCGAAACTTGATTTGCGGAGTGCCAGGGAGGCCGAGGCCGGATGCGAAACCGTCGAGGTCCAGCTTGTTCAGTTTGAAAATTTCCTTGTCCTTTTGGAGGTGAATTGCGCGGGCGTAGCTGATGAAGGCCTTTTGACCGAGGTATTTCAGGTCCGGGTTTTTGAAACACATATTTTGCAGGTCGTTCTTTATGCTTTTCTTCTTTTTTTCCCTGACGTTGACTTTTTGTATGGGGATCTTCTTTTGTTCCAAGCGCCTGATCATGCCGGGCTCTTCGCTGGGATCAAGAAATAAAACGGCTTGGCCATTGCTCTGGTATCTCGCTGTCCTGCCGACGCGATGGATGTACGTGTCGACGTCTTCCGGGCAGTCCGCCTGAATGACCCAATCGACGGCTGGGAAATCAAGGCCTCGAGCAACTACATCCGTGGCGAATAGGCACGAATGCTTGGCAGCTGTGAACCGAGACGTGATTTCGAGGCGGGCTACCTGCCTCTGTCGGCCGTGAAGATGTAGCAAGGGGATACCAGGTTGGAGATGACGAAAACTTTCGTAAACAAATCGAACCTGTTTTCCCGAGCTTAGAAAGACAATGATTTTGCTCTTGAGATTTGACTTCAGGAAACCGAACAGCGTGTCGAGCTTTTCGGGTAAAGGGGTCGTGATGTAGTGCTGTTGGAGACTTGTTGGTGTCGCACTCGTGGCCGCTTCATGGACCGAGACGTACTCGGGATCCTTGAGACTTAACCTTGCCAAGTCGGACACTTTCTTGCTTTGCGTCGCGCTGAACATGAGAGTTTGTCTTGCCCTCGGCAAGTGTTCTACCAGCGCATCAACGGCAGATTGAAACCCCATGTCCATGATGCGATCGGCCTCATCTAGGACCAGTATTTGTAGGTTATTCGCGTCAAAACCGGCAGTCTGGTCCAGGTGCTGTAGCATTCGACCAGGTGTACAGACCAGAATGTTCATCCGCGTCAATCGTTCTGCCTCGTCTTTCAAGCTCTTTCCACCAATGACCAACCCCGCCGAGAAGGCATGGTACCGACCAATCTTGCGAAGAACCGCGAAAATCTGCACGGCAAGCTCACGGGTGGGAGAGATGATCAGGGCCCCAAGGCCGTCGAACTCTGTCCATTGTGCCCGAAAAAGCTTTTCCAGTACAGGAATTAAGAATGCAAGAGTCTTTCCGCTCCCTGTCTTGGCGGCACCTAGCACATCGTTGTTTTTGAGGGCGAGGGGGATGGCTTGTTGTTGCACCTCGGTGAGTGTCTGGAAGTGCGACGACTTGAGTCCACTGATTGTCGCCTGCGAGAGGGGAAGGTCCGAGAAATTCTTTATATCTGTTGACTTGGTATCCTGGGGAGAGAAAAGTCCCTGATTAGCGGACAAAGCACAGTGTCCTCACGCCACGGCGTTGGGAGACGTCAACGTACCAGCTCATTCACAGCCTGTTGCAGCTTTTGGAGATCCTCTTCGTCGCGCTTCCGCTTCTGCTGCCGAGAATCCGACCTGGCATGCTTTTGCACCCTGGGATGCCTACCCGGCGTTCGCGTAGCCATGACCATAGGCTGCGAGAGCATGCAAACCGTCGTGTCGAGGCATCAAACTGGCGGAGGGTAAAAAAAAGAGACCCTTATCGATAAGGACAGCCTGTGGCTGCGGCGTAGTGGGGAGTGGGCAGATTACGTAACACGGCATCATCGTGACCCTCAAGACTGAATACTGCGCGAGATTTGTAGGATTCCACGTTCTGAGGATTGACCTTGCAGGCATTGCATATGTGGGCACGTGCCGACGGCGTAGTTTGTATGGCATCAAGTACGCGGCAAAAAAAAAGAAAAAAAGAAATCGACATCAGCAGCGACCCAAGTACACTGCTGCAACTGGCCCCAAGTACTTTTCGCACATTGACACCAAACACCAAATTCTGGGCCATCTAAGCGTTGCCCAGTTCAAATTTGCATCCTCAAATTCAAAATCGTTTCACAGTGGCCAGCCAGCCAGCCAGCCAACCCAACTAGGAAGGCACGGGCAATCGTGAAACAAGGCCTGCAACTTCCTCGGGCTGAAAATTTCTGTGACAACAAAAAAAGACGTCAAGCTCGGACACGTCACCCAGCCGAGGCGTTCATCCCTGGAAACAACATCTGCAAAAGGCTGCGCAGTCCATCATGCGGAGGAGGGAAGGGAGGGGCTGTGCCGACGCGCCACGTTGAGCCCGTCAGCATGGGCATCCGACCACGACAGCCCCAAGCTGGCTACCGTCGCAGGGGCATCAGCTTGTCCAGAACAAGGCGCACTGAATGCAACCCGGTCCAAGGGGTGCTTTGCTGCGTGGACGCTCACTTTGCCTCCCTCGAGGCAAGAGAACTCTACCCCCCAGCCGGTAGGCTGTCTGTTTAAACCCCAACGGATGAAAATCAAGTCTGAATACCTGGAATACTATATGCCTTGTGCACTCCTCCACACGTCCAATTAGATATGGGGCGCACACACAGTCGCGACGTCAGTCACAAGCGTCACACACACATTGACACACACAGTAGGTTGCCAAAGCTGCGCAGACGCGTCATGTAGAATCCCTCTTGATTCATTCAAGGTTCCCATGATCCGCTACCTCACGTGGCTAGTCGCAGGCTAGTTGATACGGACGTCCCAAACCAAGTCAACTCCGTATGTTTGACTCCCAGGCCGTAGTCCCAGATCTCGTCAAACCTCCATGTTCTGCTGTCTCTAATACACTCTACTGTGTAGTGGTACAACTATGCCGTCTTCCGTCGGCAGAGATCCTCCCGGACTGGTGAATGCGTCGTCTCTGCCAGTCTTCACCGAATAAAGTGGTCTTGGGCCTTTAGCTCCTTGTTCTTTTTTTGCATCTGACAGTGGCGCTGGCATGGAAATCCAAGTTGTCGTTGAGGAAGATTCAACTTCGGCTCATTGCGCCATTTCTGAGAAGAGTCTCTGCAAGCTTCTCACGCCCTTGATGGTATTTTCGTCTGTGCCCGATCCCGGTTTCCACGCAGCGTGGGCGAAATCGATGAGCTTGAGCCTGAACACGGGCGGCAGCGCTGGAACCTCGTCCTCATCGTCCAAGCAAATGCCACTATCAATTCGCTTGGTAGCCGGAGGGTCGGTTGCGCCGTCTACGTACTCGTTGTTGGCATCAATGGCTTTGCGAAGCATCTTGCCATCACCTTCAAACACAAGCAGAAGTGACGTCGAGAACGTGTGGAATTCATGGTCAGACATGACTTCAACCATGTCGCCAAGGTCTTTGGCAAAAGCCTCGCAAATGGCCCTGCCCAGGTTCTCGTCAATACCCGCAGCCTTGTTGAAGACGAATCGCTTGAGTTCATCCAACACATTGTCATCGTTGACCGTGTATCGCCCATAGTCCTTGTCGTAAATCTTGTACTCGTCACAATTCAATTCAACATGGTTTTCGGACCCGCGGAAAACGCGCATGCCGGCGATGCGGAATCCAAATTTGTGGTGGGTCGTCTCTCGGCTAAGCTTTTGAAATCGCTCCTGCTTTTGCTTAGGCGCATCGTCGGCATATAGACGGGTCCCCAATTTGATGTCGAGGACATTGGGCTTGTGGAAGCCATACGTCAAGTTCTCGAGCACGACAGACGTGTCTGTCTGGATCTTCTTTCCTTCGGAAGGCACCCACATAACGGCACCCTGGGCTTGGACATCTTGAGTGGCACTGACAATTCTCTCTCCGATCGATGCGAGCAGGCCCCCATCCACGGTTTGTAGGGCGCCGTCCGGAATGACGCCTGCCCCAGCTTGGTCGATGCCAACCTGATCGGCGCCGGCGCCGTTTAACGATAGGCAGCCGAGGTAGACTGGCATAAGACTGGCAAAGGCGGGATACTTTGACTTGGTGGTCTCGTAGAAGTTGATTTCGGCTTGGGTGCAAGGCTTGACGAAAATCGAGCCGTCGGGGTCGCACATGGTCCCATCACTGCCACATGGCCAGGTCAGCAGCACACTCCAGGGTCGGTGGTCGCAAATTGGGTTACGACACCACTGTACGAGCCAAGGGGAGGAAGGTCGCGAGTCTTTGAAGACGACTTACTGTCCAGCCACGGCATAGTCGTAGTCTTGAAGTTGGTCAACACGGGGGAGTTCCTTTTCCTTGGCCGCCGGCATCCTTGATGTGATGGCCGCCAAGTCCAGAGCGCGGCGGCGGACACCCTGTCGTAGGGGGGAGGGAATTGGGCAGAATCGCGACGCACGACGACACGATACGACACGAGTCTTACGTCGCAGCTGACTTGTATATTGCGCTAGTGGCAGGGTGAAGGCGCACAAGAGGTGGACGAGACGCGCAGTGATGGTGAGGAGGATTGTCAAGGTGCCCGAGTCGTCGGTCCCATGGAAAGCGTACGGTGCGGTACGGCGTGGAGAGGGAGCGCTTGTCGAGAGCGAGATGCCGTCGCTGCGTAATCTGTATGTCGGAGGAAGTCGGTGTATGGGCAGGAGCCAGGGGCAACGGAGGTGCAGGTCGAGGTTAAATATTGCGAGGAGAAGTCGAAGTCGTGGTCATGCACAGCCGCCGTCGCGAGGTTGAAGTGCTCGGGCACAACTACGTACGCTTTGCAACATTATAACGGGTCACGAACAAACACGCAGCGCTCGGTTTCAGAACACGCAGCCCCACTCGGACAAATCAGGTGGGGCGTAAGTCTGCCAGTCTGCCTTGGACGAGCCGAGCCACGTCAAAACTAAAAGAGTAACTTAAACAGAAAGTGCACTACATGGCTGCGTCGTGCACGGAGTAGCTGCATCTGCATCTGCATCTGCAGTTGTGTTGGCAACAGAAAATTCAGCACGTTTTGATTGGGTCTGCATCCTGGATCCGTGACCCGTACATGGGTCGCGATTGCAGCGGACGTTGTTGGAAAAATACGTATAACGTATTTTAATAAGCAAAGCTTCTTATTCACAACAGCTACTCCGTACGATCAAGTTGCATGCAAAGTATCCCCCCTACGGGACCCGGGCTGGCAATAGGTGGAAAAGGCAAGTCCAACATTCCTGGGGCAGAAACAGGATGCGCCCCTGGGACCTTGCCCTGGACTAAAGTCGTTGGATGAGTGCTTATTGCTCAAGGTAGGGCGACACTAGCACTAGCACCGGCCAGCTTCAGACTGTCGGGCAACTTGTCGTCATAACGCGGAGGAGTGAGCATTTTGGTGATCAAACAGTGGCGTCTGGTCACAATAACGTCGCCCAATCACCAGAGATGGCGCCCCTTGATCTTCGTATTCTTCACGCGGACTCCTGAACAATGGCCCAAAC
The DNA here is from genome assembly GCF_000804445.1 of Metarhizium album ARSEF 1941. Lineage (NCBI taxonomy): Eukaryota > Fungi > Ascomycota > Sordariomycetes > Hypocreales > Clavicipitaceae > Metarhizium > Metarhizium album. Next base: position 357,013 of record NW_024467581.1, on the reverse strand, counting down.
AGCTACACCACCCCTTTTTTTTTTTTTTTTTTTTTTTCCTTCTTTGACGCCGAGCCCTCGATTTCCAATTTCGCTTCAGAATTAGGTCTCTCTAGCGCTTCAGTCAGTCCGGTGTTGCGCGTCTGGCGCCCCCATTCGACACCCGGAGGAGGCCTGGCTAGTGTCAGGCTTCACTCTTCAGCACTCGCCTCGGCTGGTCGAATTTTCCGGACATACCCTGAGCTTGGGGGATATCCAGCTGTTCTTCATCATCCTCTGTCGGCCGTGTCAAAAGCTTGGGCTTTTCAACCTACCTGTTGCTTCTCGAGAACAGCCAGCGCTCGCAAGTTGCTGCTGTCACCCGTCCACCCACCCATGCTCCGACTCCCATGCTCCGAGCCCGAACATGGCAGACAGCCTCAGTCCCGTACCTCCAGGCGAACAGCCTGTCCTGGAACGTCGCCGGTCCAGGAACCCGCTGAGGAACATGATGCAACACCTCACGGTAGAGCCGCCGGACAACGAGGACGGATCGCCGCGCCGAGGATCCCTCATTCGACGCCTCAGCTGGCGCAGAAGTCGGAGTCCTTCAGCACACTCCGACACATCCACGCCAACCTCGGCAACCGTGCGTAACGTCGACCGGGCGTTGTGCACGTCCTGCTCGAGTCTGGCTGTTGACATCGAGTCAACCTTGGACGAGGTCGATGACTCCTTTACAAAGGTGCTCCATCCCGGCGCGGCGGACGCCTTCGACAAAAGGGAGCATGTCATCTCCCGTCTCAGAGGGCTCCAGGACGACAAATGGTCTACAACGTGCCCGCTGTGCAAGCTTTTCTGGTCGGTCCATGTACCAGGAGACGGCGACGGAGATTATAGTTTGTCTGCGTTTTCCAGCCGGGACACCAATTATCTCATTGACCCCGTCAAGTTGTTCGACATGGACCACCAGGCCAGAGCAAAGGCAAGGGGCTGGGCCCCTGGCTATCTGGCAGTCACACCGAAGAAGACTGGACCCGGTGCAAAAAGCTGGGAGCCCCAGCCGGAATGGTTTCGAGAGAGGGGAGTGCTGTACAGGACGCTTCCGCAAGTGTCGCCGGAACCATGCCCTGCGCGAGAGCGGGCGAGATCCAGCGAGCGGAACACTCAAGAGCCACAGGCCCTGCTGACAGACTCGACCTGGCTCCAAAAGGGAATCTGGGGAAGGGAAATTGGTCGGTCAGCAGACATGTCTGTTGCCCGCAACTGGTTGCATTTTTGCGACAGTCATCACCGAGGACGATGTGGGCGCCGCCAGGTCGCACACGAGCTTGCCGGATTCAAGCTCATTGACTGTGCTCAGTCGCCGCCCCGGGTGGTTGAGCGGCTCTTGAGCGAAGACTACGTCGCCCTGAGTTATGTCTCCGGGGGCAACACGACAGACTCGTGGCCAAAAGCAGTTCGGGACGCGGTCACGGTGACTCTGGACCTTGGATTCCGCTATTTGTGGGTTGATTGTCTGTGCATCGACTCAAGCAGAGTGCAGGAAAGAATGCATCAAATCGGCCGCATGGATGAGATATTCGAAGGGGCTGCGGTAACCATCATCGCAGCTCATGGCAAGGACGCCATGCAAGGCCTGCCCGGCGTGGGCTCTACTACACGGCCGGAGCAGCCCAAGTACAAATTTGCCGACGGCAACGTCGCACTCGTTTCTAGCATGCGGGATCCCCGGCTCGAAATCAAAGAATCCGTCTGGTATACCCGGGGCTGGACTTACCAAGAAGGCCTTGTGGCGAGGCGGCGGCTCGTGTTCACGGGACAGCAGATGTACTGGGAGTGCGAGGGCATGTCGTGTCCTGAAACCCTGGTCTTGCCACTTGCCGCGTATTATGACAGAGATCAGGAAAAGATGTGCGACTTCGTACGACCAGGCCTCTTTAACGGGTTGTCTTATATTGATGGCAGCTGGGAAGTATGGAAGAAGCTGCCGCAAAGCATGGAGAAGCCGAGTACCCTCAGCATCTTCCGAACCTCGGACCAGCATGTTGTTGAGTACACCAAGCGTCAGCTCACGTACGACGAGGACTCACTCAGCGCTTTCATGGGAATCACGAGGCGGCTGGAGAAGACTCTGGGAAAAGACAAGCTCGGGAGCATTGTCGGGATTCCCATCTGGTGCCCGACGACGGACAGCACGGCTCGTTCTGGGCCACCTCGAACCAAGTTGCTGTTTGCCCTGACGACCAGTTTCTGGCATCACAAGGGACATGACCGGCCGCAGAGAAGACGCCACCTGCCCAGCTGGACATGGGCGGGTTGGCGAGGAGCCGTGCAACTGTACTCGTCCATTGTTGTGGTCGAGCAAGACGGCACTGGGAGGGAAAAGAAGCTCTTGAACCACCACTACGTGAGCGCCAAGCAGCTGACCAGAAACGACGCCTCATCTGTGAAGTGGGCATACTCGCCGGAGATGCTGATCCTGAGCCCCGACGGCCAAGTTGCCTACGACTTCTCTGTCGCGAGTGACAGACCTCCCACGTTCCCTCCGGGCCGCTATCTTCTGCGGGTGACCAACCCGCTGGTTCTCGATAAAGTCAAGGCGCGGGTGCACAATGGCGGGTGGACATTCAATGACGTTTGCGTCGACGTACAACTCAGCCGCGGCCTGGGCACGGAACAGGACACGGTCGCACCGCTGCCATCTGGGGGCCATAAACCGAGTGCGATCCGAGAATACGTGGAGCATCATGCCTGCGGTGAGCAAATGACGGTGCTGTGGTTTGTCGAAGAAGCCACGATTCTGCTCTTGGTTGTCGAGAAGACCACGTCCGGATCTTGGGAACGTGTAGGCAGAGCACGGATGGGGTTCGGGCAGGACGCAAGGGACGTGATGCGGCGGTTTGGCAGCTTGGAGGTCATGCTCAATCACCTTCCCCTGCGACGACTTGGATCGGACATATTGATTGAGTAGGGAGCCATCCGTCACGTTGTCGCCTGGCAACATGCAAGGTCTTGGAAGCACGGCGCATAAAAGCTGTGATTATCGCATCCTTGCAAGCTGAGGGAGGGCACGAACAAGCTGAACAAGCCGGGAGGCGAAACACAAGATTACGAGGAACATGAGCCTTGGCGACCACAACACGGCCTGAAGAAGGAACTTTTTGTATATGTGGACAACTAGCATTTCACACTACTATTTGACAGCAATGCCACGGCATCTGTCTTGGATATAGATGGAAAATAAAATACATTTCAAACTGTTGCATTCATCTGTTTGTGCCGCGGGGTGCACGGCGACCATCACAACTCGCAACACCACTCATCCACGAAAGAAGGCTCTGCAACACCCTGGCAAGCCAAGGTGCGAATGAGACCAGACAGACGCCCACTGCCATCGGACTTCGGAGCGCAACGGAGGGCGGCAAGCGGAAATGCCAAAGTCGACGTCCCTCTCCACTGATTCCACTCCACCCTTGGGTCATCGGACGGACCGTTGCCAAACTCCGTCATTCCCAAGCGTTGACTTTTGTTTCCCACCCCCGCCTGTCACGACCTGCATCCATCCTTTTCCGAGGCCATCGTCGCCGCAGATACAAAGCGCCATGACGGCCGAGCCCGCGCCCGCCGCGTCGACGACGTCCGGCACTTCAGTGGCAGCCACGCGGGTAAAATCGTCGGCCTCGACCAGGAGCCAACTCGGATACCCGTCCGGGCATCTGGGACACTTGAGCGAGCACGAGGCCGAGGCACTGGCCAAGTTCAAGGATGTTTTGGAGCAGAGGGGCGTCTGGAAGAGAGATGCCGCGAGTCACGACGACCAGACGTTGCTGTGAGTAACCCGCCCGGCCGTGGAGGGCTGTCGATCAATGGCTTCCCTCTCCCTCTCCCTCTCCCTCTCCCTCTCTTTTCGTCTCCCGCCTTTTTCTTCACCCCGTCCCCCAGTCCGCCAGCCCGGGCCGCTGCTAACGGCGATGACGTCTCGACCGCAGACGCTACCTACGCGCGCGCCGCTGGGCGGTCGACGACGCGTACCGGCAGTTCAAGGCGACCGAGGACTGGAGGCGCGCGAACAACATCGACACGCTCTACCGCACAATTGACCTGGAAGCGTACGAGCAAAGCAGACGACTGGTTGGTCCCCCGCCACGTTTCCTGTCTGGCCCCGGACCCGTCCCTCCCTGCTCAGACTAATCCGTCCGTCCAGTATCCGCAGTGGACGGGCCGCCGCGACCGCCGCGGAATCCCCCTCTACGTCTTCGAAATCAAAAAGCTCGACTCCAAGACGGTGGCCGAGTACGAACGGCTCGGCGCGCAGTCGACCTTCTCCGACGCCCGGACCGACGGCAGCACCGCGCCCGGGCTGCTGCGCCTGTTCGCGCTGTACGAGAACCTCACGCGCTTCAGCCAGCCGTTTTGCACGCAGCTCGCGGACCGGGAGCACCCCGACGTCCCCGTCACCATGAGCACCAACATCGTCGACGTCTCGGGCGTCGGGCTGCGGCAGTTCTGGAACCTCAAGGGCCACATGCAGGCCGCCAGCCAGCTCGCCACGGCGCACTACCCCGAGACCCTGGACCGCATCTTCATCGTCGGCGCGCCCGTCTTCTTCGGCACCGTCTGGGGCTGGATCAAGCGCTGGTTCGACCCCATGACCGTGTCCAAGATCTTCGTCCTGGGCCCGCACGAGGTCGCGCCCACGCTCGAGGCCTTCGTCGACCCCCGCAACATCCCGCGCAAGTACGGCGGCCAGCTAGACTTTTCCTTTGGCCAGCTGCCCGTGCCGGATCCGCACTGGGACGGCGTCGTCGCCTGGGAGGACGGGCGCTCGGCGTTCCCGAGCGGCCCGCTGCTGTGGCAAGACGTCGACGACGGGCGGAGCATGGCCTGCGTCGCCCTCGGCAAGGACAAGGGCGTGCCTCGCAACGTCCGCGTGTGCACCGTGCCCAAGACGTGGTGGCCGCCCGCAGACGAGGACGGCGACAAGGCCGACCCGGCGACCGAGGGGACCCAGACGAACGGCCAGCTGTCCGAGGGCACGCAGACGACGGCGGGCGCGACGGCGGACGATGCCGCGCAGACCGACGAGGCGGACGGCATCACGGATGGCGAGATTGTCGAGAAGTTGAGGCTCGCCGGGGACGAGAACGGCGCTGTGCCGGTTGCGCCGACTGCTGCCGCCTAGACGGGGCACTTGGGCCCATCGCACGCCGGCCCGGACATGGACGGACGCACAAGCAGGCCGGGGATGCAGGATTTGGATATGGATATCACGTTGGCATGCAGGACGAGAGTGTAGTCGGGGGATGGGGCCCTCACCGGGCGCATGTCCTGTTCGAGCGGGTGTAACGTCTGGCAGCGTACTTGTTTCTCTGTATTTCTCACAGGTTTAATCTTGTCTCTTCTGTCCTTGGATCTTGGTCGCCGGCTATTTGGTACATGGCAGAATTTATAACAAAATAAAAAATCATCCCAAGTATATACTGCCGCAAACCGCATCCCTTCCGCGCGGCACAAACCTCCACCACCTACATTTCGCCCGTCTCGACGTGTCCAGACGTGCCCTGGCGTGCCCTGGCCCTTGGCGAGCCTTTAAAGGGCGAGCCCCAGCCTTGGACGTCACACGCCGCCCCTCCCGAAGCCCCTCCGTCTCCGCCAGTCGTCGACGCCCTTCTCAATCTCGGCCCAGCACACGCCGTCCCGCACGAGGCGCATCGTGATGCCCAGGCCCTCGGTCTCCTGGTTCCTGCTCTCGTCGTCGAAGAACAGGATGTCGTCGAACGCGACGCCCGTCCTCCGCTGGAGCGCCTCGACGTGCCGGATCTTGCTGCCGGGGTAAATCTCCGTCCCGGCGTCAAACGCGTCCAGGGCCTTGCGGGGCCTGTCCCCCTCCTGCGCCGGCGGCACGTGCAGCATCTTCAGCAGGTCCCTGGCCAGCCCGGGCGCGTGGGTTCGCGACGCGACGCCCAGCTTGATGGGGGCGCTGGAGTCGGGGACCGCGCGGGGCAGAAGCCGCAGGATCTGAGGGACGTCGGGGTAGAAGGCGTACTCCTCGCCGTGGCGGTCCGTGGCGAGGGAGTGCGCCGCGTCCGGCTTGAGGGGGGGCGTGACGTGCGTGTCGACCCAGAACGGCCAGAGGGTGTAGTCGAGATCGAAGACGATGAGTTTGGGCAGCGGGAGCGTCGGGTCCGTGAGGGACGGGGGGATCTGGGACGTAAGAGCGGAGGGGGTGGCGAGGGCCGACGAGAGGGATGTGAAGGAGATTTGTTTGGAGAGCCTGCGCGGCATGTCGGCTGCGTGGTCGCTGGCAAGTGGCGACGCGAGGCTCGGGTGTCGTGTGGCTCGGCTCGGCTTGGCTTGGCTTGGTGTTGAGGATGACGAGATGGAGGCGTCGAGTTGTGACGACGCCGGTAGGACGAGTCGGTTGTCCGGTGGCGGGTACCTGGTGCCTGGTGCCTGGTGCCTGGGGCCCTGGACGGCGAGGTCCAACGCGTCCCCTTTGTCTGCGAAGACGCCCAAACTGTACGAGCGGGGGCCCACGCTCGCACCGCACCCCCCGACTGACTTGACGGCTGATCAATCATCAACGGCGGATACGGAGACGAGGGTTTCGCAGACGATGCGGCCGGCGTGCATTAGTAAGGCGGCGGGGCCACTCCGAATCCGTGGCGGGGCTCGGGCTCGGTTCCGTCATCGGGCCATCGTTTCATCATTCATGGGCAGCTTCTTATCAATCAGCCCGTCCCGCCGACCTCTCAGCTCTCGACTTTTCCCAACGTCGACGTCGCCCATGCCCAAACCGAGAACCTCCCACTCACCAGCGTGCCACCAGCTCCCGCAATGCCCAATCCCTGGGACCACAAGTATCCCTCGCCGCTCGCCGGCTTCGAGGACGCCCCTCCCCTGTCCGACGAGACGAACGAGGACGGCAAGAGCCTCGTGAACCCCAAGCGGGACGGGCTCAGCGACGCATATCACCGCTTCACCACGCCTCTGAGATCAGACCGTCGCGGCGGCTTGTACGTGCACGCCGTCTCGTCGTGCTCCGCCGACCATGGCTGGCGACTGACACGCCGCGCAGTGACGTACACATCTACTACTTTCAGCAGAACCCGGAGCAGGCCACGTACGCGCGCCAGCTCTGGGAGCGCATCCGACGCGAGTGTGAGTCCAGGCTCCAGACCCCAGACTGCAGACTGCCGGGCCCCGAACGTGCGATGCAGGCCATGCAATGCAAATTGCTCGCTGACGTGTCCCGTGTCCCCCAGTCCCTGAGCTGAGGGTGTACAAGTTCTGGGACCGCCCCGTCGGGCCTCACCCCGTGGCCATGTTTGAGATCAACGTCTTCACGCCCGCCCAGTTCGGCGCCTTTGTCGCGTGGCTCTCGGTCTGGCGCGGGCCCTTGTCTGCCCTCGTCCATCCCAACACCGTGGTGGAGGAGGGCCAGGCCGCCAACGAGGTCGAGTTGCGCGATCACACGGACAGGGCTATTTGGATGGGCGAGAGAGTGCCCCTGGATTGGGCGCCGTTCGGACCTCGCGCGTGAAGGGCTTTTTCTTTTCTTTCAGTCGCCGCACGCTCCGTACGTACAAGTGGCGATCGTCGGTTGGAATGGCACTTGTATGCCGTCCATTTTGCATCGCTGCTCTGTACTGGAATTTAGAAGTAATTGTAACCATGCACCGTTATGATTTGGCCCGACGTTGACATTACGGGAAAAGGCAAAACACACACACACACACACACTTTTACACACACACACACTTACACACACACACACAAAAATAAAATAAAAATAAAAGCCACTGCAATACAGCATCATACTGGTTTATGCTTCCGTCATGTATTCGTTTCCGTCACTTGTCCCTCTTGCTGCGGCGCTCCCTGAGGCTCAGGGCGGTTGCGACGCAGCCAGCACGCGACGAGTGCCAGAATCACCGCAGCCCCCGAAGCTGCCGTTCCCACCACCATGTCGGCGCGAAATGCCTCCCCAAAAGCCTCTTGGGCCAACTGGTTCTGAGGCGGGGCCGATGGAGAGTCTCGCCTCCCGACATGCAACAGCGGGCTTCCGTGCGTTTTGGCCCGGAGGATCGCTGTCGACGCGGCGATGCCCAAACTGCCGCCAAATATGCGCAGCTGGGCGAGGATTCCCTGGGCCGGGGCTAGTAGCGAACCGTTAGCACGCACCGGCTACGACCACGTGGAGAGCTTGATGTTCGGTGCTACTTGCCGTAATCCTTTGGCGCAACCTTGATGGATACAATCATTGTGCTGGATGACACGGTGAGGCCGAAGCCCATGCCGCAGAGCGTGATGAAGCCCAGGAGCTTGGCGCTGTCGAGCTCGTGCGTGGACAAGGTCGTCAACAACCCACAGCCCAGCGACATCAAGCATGACCCTGCTAGCAGCGTTTCCGTAATGGCCGACTTTCTCGAGTTGACTGCGCCGCTGACGATGCTGCCCACAGCGACAGCGACCAGCATTGGCAACAGCATAATGCCGGCCACGAGGGCGGATTTGCCCCCAGCAATCTGGATCCCCAGCGGGACGACGTAGATCAAAAGCAGGAACGGGAGCCCCAGGAGGAGCGTGTTGATCACCCCCGAGGCGTACACGCCGCTGCGGAAGATGCTCAGCGGGAGGACCGGGACGAACCGCTTGGACAGGCGGGTCTGGACGGCGTATTCCCAGAGTATCAGGGCCGCCCAGCACACGACGCCGACGACAAGGGGCGCGACGAAGACGGCCGAGCCCCAGTCGTCGCCTTGTCGAGGCGCGTTACCGCGTGCCTGGCCTGCATTCTGGAAAGAAAAGACGACGAGAACGGCGGCGGCGACGGTGAGAAAGGCCCCCGGGTAGTCGAGCTGTTTCCACGAGTGCTTTCCACGACGCCCGAGGTATCTCTCGTCGGGCCAGCTGATGACAAACGTGGCCAGCGAAGCCGCACCAACAGGGCCACTGTACCGCGTCAGCGTCAGTCACGGGAGTCATGTCCGGCCGCATGGCGAGCAAACGCACTTGATCCAGAAGACCCATCTCCAAGTGGCGTAGCTCGTCAGCACGCCGCCCAGCACGGGGCCCAACACGCCCGCCACGGCGACGACCACGCCGACCATGGCCGCGATGTACTGCCGCAGACGCACCGGGCTCAGCTCCGGCAGCATGACCATGGACAAGGAGTACAGGCCCGAGCCGCCGACGCCCTGGAGGGCGCGGAAGGCAATGAGCTGGTGCAAGCTGCGGGCGAAGCCGCACGCCAGCGAAAAGGCCACGAAGACAACGGACGCGAGCACAAAGGCATCCCGGCGGCCTGCGATGTCCGAGACGCGCGAGAAGACGACGGCGCAGCCCATGTAGGCGAGGGTGTAGGACAGGGCAACCCAGTTGACGTTGTCGAGATCGCGGAACTCGGTGCCCACGGCGTAGAGCGACGTCGCGACAATGGACGTGTCCATCATTGCGAGAAACAGCCCCAGACACACTCTACACGACGTGCACTTGCGGTTAATTCCACTCTGGCCGGATTCGGATTCTCGGCGTCATTGCGCCCCCTACTCACCCAGCACATAGGATCCAGAACCGCGCCGGAGGAAGGGAAGGCGGTTTCGAGCTGTCAGTCTGGACGGTGGACGTAAAGGAATATTCGGAGGCGCGTCCATCACGTCGACCGTGTTGAGACATGTGCTACTGTTCGTGAATGGTGAAACAAATAATTTGGTAACTGGAGAAAAAAAAAGATGATAATCAAAGGCTTCTCCTGTGTCATGTCAAGCACATCACATCCCAGCTGACATGGTAACAGAAATCTCTACGTAAGGGCAAGGAGAGAGACGCCCCAAAAGATGCCCGTGTGTGTTGGAGAGCCAGGCACGCCGTCCGTCGTCGCCTCGCGGCACAAAAGATGCTAGCCAGCCGGGCGTGATGTCTGCTGAGGTTGACGAGTACTCTGTATGGTCCCCCCCTTGCCGGCACGCTTCTTCCAGCAACTTGGCCTCGCCCTCGCAATCGCTTAGGTCTGCCAATCATGGCCAGAGGGCTGGAGGGCTGAATTCTTTTCTTGCCTCCCACATGGACCTATCTCGCGTCCGGGAGGCGTCACGCAGGCTCAGGTATCACCGCATTAGCTGAATATGAACTGTTGGCTCGGTGACGGCAGCTTCGGCTCGAGGGGTGGCACGGAAACAGAGACTACTCCGTACAAGTCTAGCGGGTGGGTGATGAATGAGAGTTGTTGGTTGACGTGATGGGAGCTCATGGTGGCTTGCTTCGAAATTCGCACTCGCTTGAGAGGTGGCCGGGCGGATCCTGGGAGATGCGCCAGCAACGCCAATCAGGTCGGGGGTAGAGACGGGATTGACTTCGGCGGATTTGGGGGAAAGTGAGGTCATCGCAGAGCGGGACGGATGGTGTGTGGATGGCGTATTGTATTGCAGAGTGCATCTCGAACCGTGTGGCCCTGGAGTAGTCTGGAGTCTGGAGTCCGAAGTCCGGAGTGTGGCTGGCGCTGGCGCTGCCCTTGCTCATTTGTCGGGTTAATGGTCAGAGAGCCGACCTCGGCCTGTACTTTGCGGTCTGACGAATCAGCCCAAGATTGATACGTCATGAGCGCGGGTGTGACTGCATCGTCCAAAATTGCGTCGAGCCGAGCAACAAGTGTCGCTGCTCGCAGCAAGCAGGGGCGTGTCTCGACTCTTGTGCCTTGCCTTGTTGTCCGTACTACGTGCTGTGCCATCAAGGCAATAAGGCACAAAGGGCATCATCCCTTTGTTGCCTACTCAGGTTGCACACACAAGCACTATCATGTATATGAAGCCCTTATTAGTTGGGCCTGTCTGATTGAGGAACCAAGGACCTTTGAGACCCTACAATATTATATGTGAATATGAGTCATTTGCTCTGAGCCCTGATCTCCAAGACCAGCCCTTGTTACACCCGGCCTGAATTTGTGCAGTAGCTTAGCGTCGACCTACCTGTTGTAAACCTGCGCAGCGAATCACAAGCGGCGTGGGCTCTTCGCCTAGTCAATTCGACTGTTGTCTTTGATTGGGTTCTACCCAAGCGCAGGAGACCCAAGTCCGGCGAGCAGACGTCAGGTTGGCCCATGGTTACCCAGGATTACATTCCACTGTTCGCCCGGATTTACGATCCCCTGCCAACCAGATTGTAGATCCAGACTTGGGCCAGAGCCTTGGTTTACTACCAAGTCTCAGATTTGGGTGCTGTATTCCTCTGTCTGGGCCTACGAAATTGTACCGACTGTCAGTCAAAAACGCACCGGACCCAAGCCAGGAAAACCCGGGTCTATGAGATGATGAGCTCGGATGGTCCGAAAAAGAATGGTAGTCCCTGAGTTAACATGTCCTAGTCTACACATCGCCACCCTGGATGGGTTGGTAGGTCATGGGTCTATGCACCTGTTGTCGGAAAATGGATGCTAAATGCTGAACTTGGGAACATGGGCTGGCGGGTTTCTGGTCTGTCAATTGCCAGAAAGTAGATGTTACTCTGCGGGACGGTCGATTAGTATGTGAGCTAATGTCAGGTCTAAGATTTAGTGAGTTATGTTTTGTGTATTACTTGCAGTAAATATGTACAGTACGTAACATAAAGGCGGACGTGGAAATACAGGGCACAATCGTTTGGTGGCGGAGAGACGGAGAGGGAGGTCCAAAACTAGCTTCACCAACTGACCTAACCGGTTAGGTCTGCATTTCCGTGATTGGGGCTAAGTGTGAAGCGGCGCGGAGGCTTTCTTGGTGTTGTCAACAAAACCGGCTGCTGTGGCTATAGAATCGGCTTGCTCGCTTTTAAGCAGAACCCCGGAATTCTTCCTACTCCGTTCCAGGTAGACAATGGCAAGTCACCACTGCAAGAGGCAGCTCGAATGACTTCATGTGTCGTCGGAAGCGCTGCATATCTGCGTTGTGAGGCTCGTGATGCTTTTTGTACGTTGTAATTACTAGTCGCTGCCATGCGTTGTGGTGGTGCTGTCTTCCCGCCCGAATCTGGTTGCATTTGATTGGCGCTCGCATTGTGGAGCAGGTACAAGTGAAAGGGTAACGGTATGTCATTTGGACTGCTTTTTGTCGGTCTCTCCATCGCAAAGATGCACCTCGGCTGGCAGACGTAATTAACATCTGCTGTCGCGTCCAGCACGCAATGCCTGGCGGCTTGCGTATTAAATTTTCCCGATGTATCGCTAGCTGTAGCAACGTTGTCGTAACGTGGCTGATGTAAATTGGTGTGCAAGGCCTGTCCTACTCTGGAGTGACAGCCTTCACAGGCCGAAGTAGCATTGTATTTAGAGGGCGACCGTCTTGCTTATCAAACCGTGCCGTCACCTCCACATGCAGGGCAGATACCGCTGCTCTCTTTACTGCCTTTGCTAGAACAGTCGTCTACAGTCGCACATTAGCTTGCATCTGCAAATGCTGCTACTATAATTTTCTGATTTTCTAATTTTTAAATTTTTTAAAAGTATAAAGTTATATAGAAAAAATTCCTTCTACCTTAATATATAAATTAAACTTTATACTATAATTATTCTAGATTTATATTAAAACT
>NW_024467581.1:341578-343671 GCF_000804445.1 Metarhizium album ARSEF 1941 | reverse complement strand
CTTAAAAAGCTAGATATTGCTAGAGCTAGCTATTAAATTTAGCTCTAGCTATATCTAGCCTATTAAAAAGCTATATATAATATATAAAGCTATATAATAAGCACAGTTAGTCACTATTACAATACTATTTCAACAGAATCTAATATAGCTATATAACTAAAGCTATTAAAAGATCAAATTAAGCCTACATCTTGGGATTACGAAAAAGAGGTTCTAGAAACTTATAGAGCTCTATTAAGAGCCCCTAATAGGACTAAATTAAGGACCTAGATTACAAATTATTAAAAAGCTCTTATAGAGGCTATTCAGCTTGATTTACTAGATATAAAAGGCCTAAGACCTACTATTAATTTTCTATCTGCTATAAGCACTATAAATCTAGGCTTTTCTAGCTACTAAAATAACTAGATTTAAGATAAGGCTCAACTAAATAAGCCTAATTAGGAAGATAAAATACCTAACAGCTATAAAATATTAGATTTATTCGAATAAAATTAACAAAATTAATAGTATTCTAATATAAAGAGCAGTTTTGCGAGCTTTTAAGAGAATTCCGAAGAATCTATCGAAAATAGCCCTAATAACCGCTCTAATAATTAACCTAATCAGCCTAATCGACCTAATAATACAAATAATAATACGAATAATACAACAAATAACGGAAAAACTATTCCTAGATGCTTTTGCGGTCGAAATCACTATTTTAATCAGTGTTATTACTTTAATACTAATATTAGGCCCTCTAATTGGAAGCCTATAGAAGCTATTAGTACTAAAATTGCTAATAAGCTAAAGGAAAATCCTAAAATACAAGGAAAAATTAACCGATCTCTCGAAAACTATAAGAAAAAGATGCAAAATGCACCTAAAAACACTACTAATAACGAAAAGGATAATCCTATAGAGGTAGCTTTTGCTGCTCATAATAGTACAGAAGCTATTACTAGGGATATACCTATATCTACAACTATATCTACGAATTATATCGAAAATAATGCTATTTATCTACTAAGGGACTCTTTTATCCTTAATAGTGGATCTACTATATATATATGCAACAATAAGGCTCGATTTATTAAATATAAGCCTTCTATTTAACAAGATACAGCTTTTTTAGGCACTAGCTATTTAAAAATCGAAGGTTACAGCAAAATTCAGCTAAAAACCTTAGACGGGCTATTTATACTACAAAATACAGCCTATATACTGAATTTTCACATAAATATAACAAGCCTAGACCTTCTATTAGAGGCAGGCTATAATTAGGACCTAGCTACTAGAAAGGTCACTAAAAATAGGGCCTATATCTTTACTACAAGCCGGATATATCGTTAGTTAGTTATTAAATATAATGAACCTTCTAAAAATGCTATTACAGCTAGCTTTTATAACTTAAAAACACTTATAACTTCAATAAATACAGCCTCTGCCGAACGCTGGCACTAACGCCTAGGTCATCCGGATAAAGATGCCCTAGAACACTTTATAGAGGCTACTACAGGGACTAAAATTACAGGCCCTTCTACTATTAAATGCGAAAAATGCTCTCTAGCTAAGGCAACTAGAATTATATCTAGAAGGCCTTCTATTTAGAGCCCTAGGCCTTTTTATAGGCTTTATATTAATATTTTTCAGCTTAAAAAGGCCTATAATAGTTAAAATGCAGTATTATTAGCTAAAGATAGCTATACTGCTATTATCTTTATTTATCTATTATATTTAACAACACAAGAGGCTATATTAGCGGCTCTAAAAGCCCTAAAAGCCCTTATAAAGACGCAATTTTAATAGTAAATATGTATTATCCACAGGGACAACAATTCAGGACTTCAACTAGATTATAGTGCTTAGTTAGCTGAAACCGGCATTATAGATAAGCCTACAGCCCCTTATACCCCTGCTCAAAATAGCCCTGCAGAGCAGTCAGGGGGTATTATAGCTACTAAAGCTAGGGTATTAAGGCTATCTTTGAATTTACCCTCTAAATTATAGCCTGAATTCTAGTTAGCTGCCGTCTATTTATATAATAGAACCCTAAGACGTTATATATCTAAAAACCCTAAAAATCCTAACGAAGAACCTAAAAACGCTTA
>NW_024467581.1:340655-341552 GCF_000804445.1 Metarhizium album ARSEF 1941 | reverse complement strand
AAAGATTACACGCTTATCTAGCTGAAAATAAGCTAGATACTAGCTATACTAACTATTTAAAACCTAATATAGAGCATTTAAAGGCCTACAGTTGCAAGGCTTATCCGCTTACTAAGCAAGCTATACAAGGTTATTAAAAACAAGCCCTAAAAACAGAACTCCACGCCGAAATAGGCTATTTAGTGGGCTATAATTCAACAAATATATACTAAATTTAGGTACCTTCTAGCAACGAAGTCAGAAGAGTCAGGGATGTAACTTTTAATGAGTTATCTATTTACCCTATAGGGGGCCCTAAACCCATTAAAAGCCGGATAGAAATCTATCTGCCGGCTTATATCGAAGATAAGAATAAATATAAGGATTTTACACACCTCGAAGAGCCTATCTAACACCCTAGTCGATCGGAAGAACCTTTATCCGGTTAAATATCTATAGAAAAACTACCTATTCGGCCGGATCAACTATTATCCGAGGAGCCACCAGAACCGGAAGATCAATTATCCGACTGACTACCTAATATCACGGATCAATTCGGCTATTTAAGCCCTGCATCGCATTATATAGCTAATAACGCTAGCGATATAGCAATTCAGGCTAGCAATGCAGCTAAACTAAATCGGGAAATAGCGCTAGCAGCTAAAGGGCTGACTAAGCAAGCTTATATAAGCAGCTTCTTCCAAGGGGCTAAAGAGAGCCTGCATATATCGAATTTGCCCTCGGAACCGCTAAAATAGTTAGATTTAAGGCACTATAGATTCGGCAAGGACTTTCAAAAGGCCGCCGAACAAGAATTCAGCACAAATTGGCAGCAAGGAACGTTCGAGCCTATTTAAGAAAATCTTGCTATATCTAAGGCTCTAGATACTACTTAGGTCTTTAAGTATAAGCTAGATA
>NW_024467581.1:339135-340190 GCF_000804445.1 Metarhizium album ARSEF 1941 | reverse complement strand
TTATATCAACAAAATTGCAGCAAAATTCCTTAATTTAACAGATTTAAAGAATATTACCTACTATAAAAACCCTATTATCAATAAAGACCTTGAGCCTAATATAGGCCAGGCAACAGCCAACAATATATATTGATTTTAGAGCCTAATTAGCTCTATAAACTACGCTAGTGTTTAGACTAAGCTGAATATAGCTATAGCTTGCTTTAAGCTAGCAGAACACTTATTTAACCTAAGCAAAACGTATATAGAATTAGCTATAAAGGTTATAAAGTATTTATATAATACTAAAAACCTAGCTATTTAAATTAACGGAAATTCAACAGCAGAGCTATCTATATCAGCAGATGCAGCTTATGCTGATAATAAAGGCTCTAGAAAATCAACATAGAGCCTTCTAATTTAACTATTTAAGGCCTCTATTATCTAGTCAGGAACTAAACAAGCTACTATAACGACTTTATCTATAGAGGCTGAATTACTAGCTATTTCAGCTATTGCAAAAGAAACTATAGCCTTTTTAAGGCTTATATCTTAACTAGGCTTAAAATTAGAGGCTAAAAAACCTACTATATATTGCAATAACCTTTAAACTATAAGGCTAGTTACTCTAGACCTTCCTAGGGTTAAAACAGCCCTAAGGCATATTAATATACATAATGCCTAGATAAGGCAGGCCTATAAGGAAGAAAAGTTCAATATAAAATACCTAAAAACCTTAGAAATGCCTGCCGACAGTCTTATAAAACTCCTTATAGGGCAAAAATTCTATAATTTCAGACAACAACTAGGCCTATCTAATATTAAAGGCTTTATTTTAGCTAAAGAAGCTATTAAAAATTCAATAGATTAGCTATATAAGCTATATCTATCTTTATCTATTTTTTATCTATTTATCTATTTATTATCTATCTTTTTACCTATTTTATCTATCTTTATTACTTATTATTTTATCTTTTATCTATATTTTCTATCTATTATAACTTACCTAGCTATATTTAACATATAGCTAAGGGGGTATGTCAGCAGCAGATACTGCCTACTATAAAAAACACCTA
>NW_024467581.1:332366-335804 GCF_000804445.1 Metarhizium album ARSEF 1941 | reverse complement strand
TAAATTAAAAACTATATATAATATAATATATATTTAAGGCAGAAGTTAAAATAATTTAGCTTACTTAAACTATATTTATTTAAGCTTAAAAAAGATATTATTATTAAATTATACTATAAAGCTTAATTAAATATATTTATTTATTTATTACTTTTTATATAAAAGTTTATTATTAATATTTATTAAGGACTAGCTTTACAAGCGACTGCGTGTAAGCATTACTAGTATTAACTATAAACTTAAGGAGAGAAAAGAGGGAAAGAAGAAGCTCTCTATCTCTCTTTTTCTGCTTATTATATATATATAGGTTTAATATGCATTTAAAGCGTATTTAATAAGGCACTAATATAGTGCTTTATATCTACTTAAGCTTACAGCTTAAGTCTATTATATACTCTTCTTCTAGTAGGTTTATCTATATTACTACTATATAGCAGAAATAGATATATAGTATTAATCCCTCTAGTAACTATACGTTCCTACTCTTTGTTTTTTATATATAGTATATACTTAATATACCTCTACTTTACAAACAATTTAGCAGCTCTATACTGCTTATTCTTATTGTTTTCCTTTTAATAAGTATTATTAACGCTCTCTTTATACTACTAAAAATTTTTATTTCTAAAGATTACTATTACTGCGCCTACCTCTCTTCTTAATTTGCCTCTATTTTGCCTCTATTTTGCCTTCTACTACTTTAAGCATAATACAGTATATACTATACAGCTAATTTAGTTTTAGCTAGGCTGCTGCTAGCGCGCTCTCTCCCCTGCCTCTACTGCCTCTACTATAACGCTCTAATGCTTACTATATAGGCAAGTATGCTATAGAAGGCAACTTTAATAATAATAACCTCTCTAATAAAGAGGAAGTTTTAGAAATATATATACTATATTAGCGCAAGCTTATTAATACTAGCTCTACTAGTTGTATTTCTAGCTCTACTATAGTCTATAAGTAGTGCTATAAAACCTATAAGAGGTGCGTCTAGAAGGCGCACCTTTATACTTTAAACCTTAAGCTGCACTACTAATAAAAGAAAGTATAGCAAATTATAAATACTAGCAGGCATATTATATCTACTATATATAAAAAGTTAAGTAAGAGCTCTAGTATATATACTAAATTTTCTATATAGTTTAATTCTACTACTAAAAAATTTAATATATTATTAAAGTAAGCCTATATTGCCTCTAGTTCTATTTAGTCTTTATATATATTGCTTAATTTATCTACTAGTAATACAGCTACTAGCGCTAATTTACAAGCGCTAGCGCTTACTAGTATATTAATGCCTACTTACTATAAGTATATACTGCCTCTAAACTAGTAGATACTAGTAAGTTTTTTCTAGAGCTAAGCTACTATAGCTTAGAATATTAAGCAAATACTATATAAGTAGTAGGCAGAGCAGGTAGAGTTACACTATAAGCGCACTAACTAGTAGGAGCTAACTTATACTCTAGTTAACATGCTTTATAGAGAGGCAACTTCTTGCAGCTAATATATCTACTTTTATACCTCTAAGAGCTCTACTCTTCTCTATAGTAGAGGAGGAGGTAGCTATAAAGGTAATAGTATTTAGAATACTATCCCCCTTCTGCTCTCTCCCCCTCTTAATAATTAGGTTATTAATTTAACTAGCAATAAGTTACACCTAAAGTTGCCTAGAGAGCTAGAGCGCCTATTTTAGTAGGCGCTATATTAAGCGTAGGTTAAGTATAAGTTAAGTGTATATTAAGCTCTATAGTTATATTATCTCTCTCTTTATTTTTTTTTTTAATAATAATTAATTTTTTTTTTGCTAGCTAGCCTTAGTGCTAGTATAACTATAGTCTAGTTCTATATATTTTTTTTAATTAATTAATTAGCTCTACGCTTTATGCTATTATTTAGAAATTAATTGCTTATAAATTAAGCTTATTATACTTCTATATATCTCTCTACTTAGCTTTAAATTAGTTAAGCGCTATAGTATCTTAAAAACTCTTAAGTAGTTTCTATATTAATTAAATATACTCTTTCTACTTAATATATATATTTTACTTTTTGCCTCTTCTAAGTGCATTCTTTACTACTAGAATTTCCTCTACTTTATATTTATAGGTTTTCTTGCCTTAGAGAGTTTTATCTGCCTTAATTAATACTAGCAGTAGGCAGAAGTCCTAGAGCACTTAGCTAAATAGTAGGTTAAATACTACTTACTTAATAAAGTCTTTATAGAATACTAAGTATATACTATATAGAACAAATACTACTACCTACTCTTATAGTATTATCCTAGAATGCTTAGTTATTTCTATAAGAATAACTAGGCTTAAGTTATATCTATATATAGCTTTATTTACGCTTATACTAGTAACTATTAAATTACAGTTATTTAGAGCTAACTAGTATGCTATAAAGTAATCTGCCTAATTAACCTACTTAAAGTAGATAACTACTTAGAGAATTACTTATACCTCTTAGTTAATATATTTTATACCTCTATCTATTTAGAGGTAGTAAGAAGTTAAGAGTAGCTATTTAATACTAACTAGGCAGTAGAGAGTTATTTAGAACTTACTTAACTAGTTTAATTCTCTATTTATAATAATTTATAATAGAAACCTATAGAAATACTACTAGTAAGTCTTAAAATATTCTATATATTCTTCTATACTTATTATAGTTATTATCTTAAGCTAAATATATTTAAATAGGCAGTCTATAATAACTATAAAGTGCTATATATCTCTTTTTTCCTTAGTAGGTAGGTTTATTATAAAGTTAATAGAGATCTAGGTTTAATACTAATTAGTAATAGAAAGTAGTTATAGTAGTCCCTAATAGAGCTATTAGCTCTTATAGCTACTATAATAGTAGCAGTTATATATAAAGCATATAATATCTTTTGTTATTTTATTCTAGTAAAAGTCTTTATATAGAATATTAAATATAGTATTGCATTCTAGGTAGCTAGATAGCAGCAATTTATATATATATTAAGTTAGAGCTATTATTAGAGGTTTCTACTTTAGTACTTATAACTAACCCTAATACTATAGTTTTCTATATATATTTATTATATAGTTAGATATTTATTTCTATATATCTACCTCTAGGGGAAACTTTCTTATGCTGTTTTATACTGCTTTAATATAATACTAGAAGGCAGCATTTTAAGCTAACTTTATTTCCTAAAGGCCTTAGAGCTATTTATCTTAAAATATATTATGCTAATTAAGTTTAAGCTTAGAGTTATTATAAAGAGCTGCCTTTATAGTATTTACTAGGCATAATAATATACTTACTGCTCTTAATAGTTGTATAATATGCTTAAAACGTAAAGGTAGCAAATTCTTATTCTAGTTCTACTGCAATAAAGTATTAAGCTGCACTACTTATAGACCTAGGCAGTATTATAGAAAGAAGTTAAATAATAATAGTATTTCT
>NW_024467581.1:329737-332356 GCF_000804445.1 Metarhizium album ARSEF 1941 | reverse complement strand
GCTATTTTAATATCTCTCTTAGCGCTATAAAATACTTTAAGTTTTTATAATTTATAAGTATTATAAACAGCCTAGCTATACTCTAGAGCTTTACTAACTATACCTTTAAATAAGTAACTACAGCTAGCAACTCCTTATTATAAATTATATAGTTGCATTCTACTGCCTAGAGTTATATAGAATAGTAAGCTACTAAGTAGAGAATACTATAAATATACTAGGATAAGCAGCTACTAATAGCATTTTCTAAGCAGTCTATTTCTACTACTATATTTTTATTAGAATTCTACTAGTAGAGCACTAAGTATATTATAAAGGCAGTCTTTAGCTTTCAGAAGGCTTTATTCTTCTAGGAAGTTTAATAAAAGAGAACTCTCTTCTTTATTAATTCTAGCAGCAGTCTAACTAGCTAGAAAAACTCTAAGATAAACTTACAATAAAAGTTTATAAAGCCTATAAATCTATAAACGCCTTAGACCTATATTAAGAGCTTTTAGTCGTAGATTACAGCTACTTTCTCTAAGTTAAGTTACACCTCTTTTTCTATATATTCTATATATACTATAAACCTAAGGTACTTTACCTTAGTTACTATAAATATATATTTCTTTATATTAAGGTTTAACTCTACTATTCTAAGCTATATTAAAATTTTATAGACTTTTTGCTAATAATTCTTTCTTAAACTACTAAAGTATATTAGTATATTATCTAGATAAGTAGTAATAAAGTTGCTTAGCGCTAAGCCTAAGGCGCTATTAATATATTGCTAGAATATAGCTAGTACTCTAGCTAGCCTAAATAAATATATAAGCTATTTAAACAGCTTAAACTACATTTAGAATGCTATAAGGTGTTTCTATCTCTCTATAATTTATATTTTATAAAAAGCTATATATATATTTAACTTTATAAACTACCTAGCTTTTGCTAGAGACTAAAGTATCTTCTTTACTAGTAGCAGAGAGTAGCAATTTTATTTTATTACTTTATTTAGTGCTTTATAGTTAATATAGAATTACTAACCTCTCTCTAGTTTCTTTGCTAGTAGCACTAGAGCTATAGCTAGTAAGGCGCTTGCTTATATTTATTCTCTATTTATAAGGTCTATAATTTGCTTATAGATTTCTAGTAAGTACTTGCAAGGCATATTATATAGAGAGGCTTAGAGGAGCTTTAGGAGCGTGCTGTCTGCCTCTTTCCTTAACTAGATATAATAATTAGAAGAGCCTCTATAAGAGAGTAGCATAATAGCTTCTTTTTTATTAAATAAGTCCTTAAAATCCTAGACTTTAGTTAGTAGTAGCAGCATCTTAGCCTCTATCTTAGCGTTAAATATAGCCTATACTTACAGTATTAATATTATTTTATGCAAGCTTATTACTGCAAATTAGTAGTTCTATATTGTCTTATAGGCTTGCTAGACTAATCCCTAGTATATTAACTCTAATATAGCTACTAATAGAGGGGTAAGTTAGCGCTAATTTATTTCTTTTACTACTAGTCCCCCTACTGTATTAATTACTAGCTCTTATGCAGCTATATATATATCTACTTTATATTGCTTTATCTACAGCAGCCTTAATATTACGTTCTTAGTAAGCTTTAGTACTATATAGGCTGTAACTAGGAATTTCTAACTATCTATATCTGCCTAGAATTTTACTAAGTAGAATATAAATAAGTGTAACTTATGCTATTATTAACTGCCTTACTTAGTCTTAATAGTAGTATAGACTTAATGCGCTGCTCCTAATAGTATTTACTGTAGTCTGCGCTATTATATATACTTTTTGCTTATAACTATATAATAGTTATAGCTAGTGTCTACTTAGGTATTAATAAACTTAAGTTTATTAACTAGAATAAAGATAAAAAAAGGCATTATATCTATTTCTAAATTAGTTTTATTTAAACTCTATATCTAGTCTACCTATATAGTAAGCATATAGTTTATTATATAGTGCTACGCTCTTAATAAGAGCCTTATTATAAAGGCTTATTATTTTCTAACTTAGCTTTATTAGTGCTGTTCTTTAATAAGTCCTCTATTATTACAACTTATCTTACAGCAGCTAGTTAGAGCTGTTTTAGTGCAAGTAAGGTGTACTTCTATCTATAGTATTTACCTAAGCTATAATATAAATATTGCTCTGCCTTCTATCTTTTAGCTAAGATAGCCTCTATTACTTATTAAGCTCTTTACCTCTAGCTCTCTATAAGATCCTAGAGCGCACTCTATTAAGTGTAAGCTCTACTGCCCTCTTGCCTCTAATTTATATTAACTTTATTAATGCTTATTATTAGTATGTCTTTATTCTAGAGCTAACTAGCTGCTAAGAGAGTTTAGCTTCTGCTGTATTAGTTGTATAATTTCTTCTCTAAGTAGTACAACTTAAAATCTATAGTAAAGCATTATAACTTCTTAATTACTAGTTAGTATATAGTATAGAAGATATTTTAGCTAAGAATAACTTTATATATCTCTTTACTTAAGGCTTAATAGAGCTTTACTAGCTTAACTATATTAGTCTAGTTTATACCTTCTACTAGTACTATTTTATTCTTAAACTAAATAAAGAAGTCTATAAATATTTTATTTAAGTATTACTATATTTA
>NW_024467581.1:328736-329634 GCF_000804445.1 Metarhizium album ARSEF 1941 | reverse complement strand
CCTTATAGTAAGGAGCGACTTATTTCTAGACCTTTATAGAGAGGTTCTAGAAGACTAGATTCTACTAGTTGTAGGCACTACTAATAAATGCCTTATTAGCCTTTAATTTATATAATATAAAGCTTTACTATACAGCAAATATAGACTTATCTCCCTTAAAGAGAGGCTCTATTTTAATTAGCTTCTATCTTAGCTTATATAGCAGTATTAGCTATATACCTAGATAAAGAGAGTATAGAGAATTATCTAGCGTATTAAGTGCTAAGCTAGAGAATGCAATATACTATTATATTAACTTATAAATTAATTATACCTAGTTATTTTTTTATTTATATAAATAAAATAAAATTATATAAGTAACTTTAGAAAGAACTTTTAAGCTAAAGCTAATAAAGTATTATAAGTAACTTACTTAAGTATATAAAAAAACTCTTAGTATGATTAACTAAGCTGTTAAGAACTAGCCTTACAAGCTACTGTATATAAGTATTACTAGTATTAACTATAAACTTAAGAAGAGAAAAGAGGGAAAGAAGAAGCTCTCTATTTCTTCTTTTCTACTTATTATATATACATAAGTCTAATGTATATCTAAAGCGTATCTAATAAAGCACTAACACAGTGCCTTATATCTACTTAAGCCTATAGCTTAAGTCTATTACAATATTTAACTATAAAAGTAGCTAAAGTTTAATTAAGCTTAATAAAACTAGTTAGTATAAATATAAAAGCTAGTTTTAAATTAGTTTATAATTAATTTATATTTCTACTTAGCTTATTTATTTTTTTAGAAATAAAAAAGCTCTCTTAAAAAGTACTAACTAATAGTAGTAAAATAAGCTAAATAAGTAGCTTAGCTAAATTATACTAAGAGTTTTTTTATATACTTAAGTAAGTT
>NW_024467581.1:328084-328636 GCF_000804445.1 Metarhizium album ARSEF 1941 | reverse complement strand
AGAAAAAAAAGATAAAATAAAAAGTAAATTAAGAAGAGAAAAGAGAGAAATTAAGAAAAGAGAGAAAGTAGAGAGAAAAATAAATAAGTATTTTTTTCTTTACTTAGTAATATAAAGAATACTAGTACTAAAAAGTAGTTAAAGCTTAATGCTTATATATATAATTTTAACTATATACTATAGAATTTAACTATAGCTAGTAAGGCTAGCAATAACTATATATATATAGAAATAAGCAGCCTTTATAAAGTAGCTAGCTTAAGTACTAGTTATATAGCTTTATAGCTATTTAAAGTAATAAATATATTAAATATAACTACTAAATATTACTATAATAAATATATATAAATTACTTCTAAACTATTTTAAAACTAAATTAAGCTAAAATAATAAATAATTTATAATTTCTTTACTAAATTTATCTTAAAGAAATATATCTTTAATTTATTTATAAAATAACTTAAGTAATTAATTTAAAGAAATAAAATATAAAAGATAAGTAAAAAAGTAAAGTTAAAAAAAGCAAAGTTAAAAAAGCTATAGGATTTATAT
>NW_024467581.1:326653-328074 GCF_000804445.1 Metarhizium album ARSEF 1941 | reverse complement strand
TAATAAAAATATTTCTAAACTTTATAAAACTAGTTAAAGTAAGAGAGAAAGTATTTTATAGCTATTAGTATAAATTATTTCTAATTTAATTTTAATTTTAACTAACTTACTATATAAAATAAATATATAAATATTATAAGCTATATTAAGCCTTTAGAAACTTACTATATAGTATATTTTAGTAATTATAAAAAAGCTATTTTTATAGTATAGTAGCTATATAGTAAAGAGTATATTATTTAGTAATATACTAAGTAAATTCTATTAGCTAAAATTAGTTCTTAACTAGTTTATAATTATTTAGTAAGTAGTTTATACTATTTCTATATCTTTATTTTTATTCTTAACTTTATCTTTATTTTTATTTTCATCTTTATTCTTCTTATTCTTAGAAAGAGAAAGAGAGAGAGAGAAGCTTAAAGGTAGAGGCAGAGGCAATAGTAATAATAATAATAATAATAATAATAATAGTAGTAGTAGTAGTAGTAATAGTAATAATAATAATAATAATAATAGTAAGAGTAAAAGTAGAGGTAAGAGTAAGAGTAAGAGTAAAAGCAACTAAGTAGGCAGCTTAATAGTATTTTATTAAAATTAGTTTTAATTTCTTTTCTAATTACTTTATAAGTAGTTTAAGTAGTATATATATTATTCTTAGTTAGTAGTATATAGTAGCTACTACTTTAGTATTAATAATAGTAGCTTTATTATATATAGTTTAAACTATAGTATTAATAATAGTAATAATAATAGTAGTTAATAGTATAAAAGTAGAAATAGAAATTACCTTAAAAAGCATTATACTTTACTATATAAGCTTATATAGTATTTATAATAGTACTTAGCTATTAATATAGTCTAGATATTATTTTATATAAAATAAATATTAATTATTATATAACTAGTTTTAAACTATTTTTTATAGCAACTTATAAGCTAAGTTATTATTTAATTACTTTTTATTATCTTTAAAGTAGTACTTCTTTAAGTTAATTTTATAAAATTAAATATAATAGTTTTAAAGTAATAACTTAATTATATATTACTATATTTATAAGAAATAAATAAGAATTAATTTATATATATATCTAGTTAGTATTATACTTAATTATATAGTATACTATTTACTTTAAAATAGTAGAATAGTTCCCTAGGGAATAAAATTAGCTAGCTATCCTAGAATTATTTCTAAGTTAGTTCTAATTATTACTTTTATTATTTCTACTAAAGAAGACTTATAGCATTAAATTTTAACTTAAAGATAAGCTTATTAGCAAGTTACTTCTCTAAGTTGAAGTATTACTAGTATTATAGTAATAACTTATATTTATAAGATATTTTTTTTTAGGCAGTATAAACTAGTTTAGAAATAATTTAATAAGATAATAAAAGTAGTTTAAGTTTATAGAAGGAAAAAAAGA